>NC_048304.1:122539547-122567674 GCF_013100865.1 Trachemys scripta elegans | reverse complement strand
GAAATCACACACACGCTCTCACACAAAGCCCCGTGAACTAATTCTCTTGGAGGGAATGTGTGTTTGTTGGCTGATCCATAGCACTGAGCTTCCGTTGGCATTCTGGAGGTCGAGGTTCCCTGCACTCTCAATTGAATTTTGAGATGCAGTAGTTTTGGAGGAGAGGGGTGAATTACAACAGTTGATATTTGTGATCACTTAAGCTCCCTATCTTTGTTATGTCCTCCATGCCCTTCATTCTAGAGGTGGCCATTTATAAAATCAAGCTTTGAAGGAGGGTGCATTCTTAGATCGTGGGCCTGCCTCTGGTTACCATAGCTGTTGCCAACAGAGAAGTACTGTAGTTAACCGCGAGCTTTCAAACTAGGTGGTCTCTTACCCTCCAACCAGGCTAACATTGGCATTTCTCCAGTTTTAACGTGCAACTCCCTTCTGGCTTCCCTTTCCTCTCTTGGGGAGTTTCTGCCCTTTGTAGTGAATCCATCTCCTGGTGAATCAAGCTTTGAACACTGGCAATAACTGCTGTCATTCCAGTTCTCGAGCACTGACTGTCACCTCCTATTACCTAAGGATGAAGAGGGTCATTAAATATCTGTGGTCTACTCTGTTCTTGGATTCTCTGCTGAGACTGTCAGCAAGGGGGTCAATTAATATAATTTAGGGAAGCCACATCTTGCTTCATTCCTGGAGTTAGGGACTCATTCTACCTGTGCATTGATAGAGTTTTTGTTAATACATTGCTGTAATGCTTTACATCCTGGGGCATCCCAAACTGCTTTAAAAACATATACAGCACCACTGAAATACAGCAACTTCTGGGGTGGACGTCACACTCCCCCCAAAATAGATTTAATTGACAGAGCTACCTGTAAAGGAAATATCAACTGATCACAAAACTGCTGATGATGATGTAGAAGGAAAACTAGATCCTGGAGTCTATCTCCTGCTTTACCAGTCCCTGGCCTCAGAAATGGCAGTTCCCCTTAGCTTTTTCAGCTGTTGATTTTGGTGGCATTACCACCAATGAGGCTTGATTTCCCCTTTTTAATGTACCTGGTGTATTCAGTCCTTTTTAGGAACACGAGCCACAGTAAATACATCCCATGTGATTGAATAAGCACAAAGCATCTTAAATTGTGATATGGCTTCTCTCTGCTGTATTCTGTACTTGACTAAGGCAACGACTGTTAGTGAGATCATTTGGAAATATGACCTGAGGCTGAGCTCTCATAGGCCAGATTCTAGCTCAGAGCGTATTCTAACAGCCAAACTGTACGTCAACAGGCTATTCTGCTGTGGTGGGAGTGCTACCACAAGGATAGCATTTTGAGTTTCAAATCCACTTTACACTGGGCTTGACTCAGACTTCTAGAATGGTTATATTTGATTTTAAAGGTCTTGCTCTAAATCACTGCTCCTGGCTAGTGAAGATGCCTTAAACTAGGGAGGCATAAACATTACCAAGCTGACAGCCACTCTTGCAACTTGCCAAGAGAAGAAGGGCTGTATCTAAACTGCATAAAACGGAGCAGATTGCAGCGCCTTCATGTTTCAGTAAGCAGCTGTAATCTGTAAGGACTCCATTTCCCAACATGTTTGAACGCTTTTTATCTAAGCTAGATCATAAGCGCCTGTGGAAAAAAGTGTCAAGCATGTGGACATTGAATAAATGTGTCTTAGTGTTCACAGTGCCAACTGCAGGGGTGGAGGAAGTACTGTGCCGGATTCAGTAATATATTCATCCCTGTAGCCAGAATTCCTGAGGGTAGCTAGCTGGTCTCTGCTCTTCCTCCAAACTATGGGTGATCAGAGAAATTTGAAGAGTGAGAAGAAGATAGGCCTGTTTAACTGGGCATGTTTGCAGTATAATTTTCTTGGGAGGGAAGGAGGAGGGTTGACTCAGAAATAGCATCTAATTTTGGTATATTTAATGGAAAACCATCAGCTTGAAATTTAGTCAGTTCAAGAAAAATGAGTTTAAAGCAAGCACAAGTGTATAACTACCCCTGGGTCTCCCTACTAGTTCCTAATGGTTTTACTATGAGATTCCTTCTTTTGTTTTTTGCTTCCATGTTGCTGAGTGAAAAAACCCATATAACCAGGGAAACAATGAAGCTGACCATAAACAAAGTGGTGTCAAATGCACAAAGTAAGAATAAAAAATTATTTTCCCTTTACTGGCTACAATAATCTTGGGCATGTCTTGTAATAACAGTAGGAGAGAAAAAATTTAATGTAAAGTTTTTTATTTAATGTGATGTGGTTCCCTTTAATAGTTTCAGCAGCGTGTTAGACTTTTTTCTACGTGATCTGAAAAATAAAAAAATAACCCACGAAACTTCCTGGGTTTTCAACACTTCTAAAGTACGTTGTGCGTTGGGCTTGACAGTGTCCCCAGAAGGCATCATCTGCTAATGAATGTAACTTAGAATCAACCTAATAATGGTTCTGCTTGGAGAACAGTTAACCGTCATACTGTACTTGCTTCAAAGATCAGCTTTGTAATCAAATTTGTCCCTGCATATTTGAGAATTTGCATTAGAGTTACAGTGACTTTACAGGATTAACAAGAACAGGTGAAAAATGTTAGCAGCGGGATCCCATTAGTTCACTTTTTTTATTTCTGTTCTAAACTTATATTTTTATGTTTGTTTGTTTTGTTTTTCTTCAGTACCAAAGCAGTGGTGAAGGGCCGTTCCATCACCTAGAGTGAACAATATTGCCCTAGCTGATAGGTTTGGTACATTTGCACGCAAGAAAAATGCTGTGCACCCACTATGGTCAAAAGCCTATTTACAGCAACATGCCTAGATCATAGACTTGAGCTAGCTCTCCATATTTCAAAACTTCTTCCGCTGTTGGGAGGTAGGAAGGAGGAAAATAGGAAAATGTATTTAAAGAAGCACCTTTCGCATACGCCTCGGCGAACTGTTCCATTAAAGGGGTGTTCTGCGGAGGAGTTTTAAAAACTGGGTTGTGCCTTTTTGGGGGCTGCTCTTATGATGAAACAAGAAGCATGGTCCAGTTCCTCTCGTTCCACAATCTGGGCCCCAGTGGATTTCCCTCTGTTGTTCAGATTGCTAAACAAAGTGATTGAGGGCGCAGTCCTGTACCTCTTGTTTGTTCATCTTGTGCTTAATGGAGCAGTAACCAGGTAGGCAGAAAATGTCCCATATGTGGCTGAGCCCAAATTTCCTCACTGGCAAACTCCTGGTGCCATAACCATAATGCCCCCTCCTGCACGCTTTCAAGGCCGACTGGTACAGGTCCAGGCTCAGACTTTCTTCAGGGAAGGTGGAAGGACCTTGTGGAACAAGGTCCATGGCTGTGACAGCAGATTGGGAGTCTGGGTGCCCTTCATCTTGGGCTGGTGAGTTCCCCTCATACTCTGCTCAGCTCTCCACTGAGCAGCCAAAATTAAGAGCTCAGGCCCTCACTGCTTCCCTCTTAGGACAAAGGTAGCATCCCCCATGCCCCCGAACTTCATGGCAGACACATTCTCCTCTTCATTCCCCTCCACGACGAGCTGTTTCAAAGAGTCACCCATTTACATTTCTCCTAGGTGGCTCTTCTGCTCTCCAGCCATGACAGAGCAGGGCTCAGAAGATCCTTCTATGCTGAGCCTTTAGAACACTGAGTGCTGTGTTTGGTGCTTGTTTCCCATTGCCCCTCCAAATCAGGGCTGTTCATTGGAGATTTTCATGTGCTGAGGCTGGGGGCACCAGCTGTGTCCTACCTTCCCCCATCAGGAGCAGCAGGGAACATTCCTCTCAGGCTCCTGTTCTAAAGTATGGACCTTCAGTTGCCAAAGGAGTTTTTTCAGGCAGTAAGGAATGTTTTCTGGAAGGGATTTACCTTCTAGTGGATTAGGCTAGCCAAGAGTCAAGGGCCCTGACAGCTCTTCAAGAATCTGACTGCCCAATGAATACTGCTTAGAAAGTTAAAGTAGCTAGTTCTCATTCACCTTGCCAACCAGTCTGTGTAACACTGCCAACGACTCTCTTAAAGTACTGGCAGGCAACATCACAACTTGCCATTTCCTCAGGGTGAGAAAGTGGACAGGTGACTTTGGATCAAAGCTCCATCGTACGGCCCTCTGCTTTCACGGGTGGGAGGTAGCTTGGTCCAGACCTTGCAGGATGTTGTTGATTTTTAAGATGTTCCAAATCCAATTAACTCTGACCATTGGGGTGTTCAAATCCAGAGCCAGATTTTGAGGTTTCAGTCAGTCTCCATCTAAAATCCTTGATTGCAGTTCTCATTCGTAAAAAGATGTTGAGGACCATTGCCTTCTGGAATTCATTAATTTTCTTCCTCTCTTCCCCTCCAACTTCTCCCTCACTTCACTGAAATGAATGTAGAAGGTGATGTTTTAGCACAGCAGACCTGCCTGTTAACCAGTGCAGTGTGAACAGCCTGAAATCTATATTTTACTGTTGGTCATGTAGTGTCTTATGTTCTACACTCCATGAGTGGGTATGATTGATGTATGAAGCTAGCTCTGTGACCAAACCAAAAGGGCCCAGCATTTATTCCCCGCACTCTGGCTCTTCCTCTCTCACGTCTATGAATTTTTTGGCATTCTTGGGACCTTTCATTGTTGTATAATTAGCCACAGCACCATCTATGGGTGAGGCTCAAGGCTGCATGCCTTCTTGCAGCTCTTCTCAAAGTAGGGTGACTAGCCAATCCACCCTTGTTTTCCCATGGCAGCTAGAATGCCTGCGGAGTTCTATTTCAGTCCCTCAGCAGTGTGTTCAATTGACATTCAGAAGACTTGGCCCTCCACCCCAAGTGCTAACTCGATGATTAGTCTCTGGATTAAAGCGGAGGCTCTGGGATCACAGCATTAGTCCACTCAGACATGTGCTTAGCAGCAGGAGCACGTTTCCTTTGAAAATCTCCTATTTAGATTGGACATGGTTCCTGATGGGACCAAATGGTCATTCTCAGACACTGTAGTCAGCCTCCGTGTCAGCCCCATGAAGACGGTAAGTCTAAAGGAAATGACAGAAATAGATACATTTGTTTCCAAAACACAACCCTTTGGTCCAGAGAAAAGATACCTGCCGCTTGGGAAAGAGGAGAATGCTCCCCTCTCTCCTATCTCTCTGAGCTCAAGGTCACTCATCCTTTGTCTTTGACATGTTTCATTCACATCGCTTATCATTTACTAGAAAAACATTCCAGCAGGCATACAATATTAGACCACCAGAAAAATGAAGAGGAGATGGATGCACTGCTGCTTCTCTATTTATAGGAAGAGAGAGATGAACCAAAACAGAGACGGGAAAATTCAAGTCTTTAAATACTTTGGAGGGATGGAAAAAGGGATGCTTTCATTGTCCACAGGCTTCAGGAGACTTTCTCACGAGCAGCTTGGCGGGACCCACTGGGCAAGTCAGTACGAGTTGGAGAGATTCCTGTACATAAAAGGCCCTCTCTTGTTTCAGGGGTAACTGATCAGTTAATGAAGAGGAGAGAGAGAGGCAAATTGTTGATAGTATGGGGAGCACCACAACTCTCCTGGGCTGCATGAACTCTCACAGGCTGTCCTATCCTCAGTTTTATCTCTCAAACATCATAGCTTCCTTTTACCTGGAAGATTCTTGCCTTGTCCCATGGGTACTTGCTTCCCACGCTCACTTTCTAGTAAGTAATATGCTTCTTGGGGCAAGTATCCTGCTGACATCTGTAACCCAGAGCTTGTGATAATCCTATCTGTCGTCTCACCACTTCACTCCACCCCGATGTGCCTCTGCCATTAACTAGTGTTTTCTGTCCAGTTATTATTCTTAAAATCCTTAAACATTAAGTGCACATTCCCCTTGAAAACATAAAGCTGCTTTGAGGTGATATTTTTCTTTCAGTTCAGTGCAATTACTTTGTCGAGTTACCTTCTTGCCATCTGCACCTTCCTTTAGTACCTTTAGACATTTTAGTAACAGTACCGTATAGTATTTGACCTTATGTGTCACTACCTTTTTTTTCTAGCTCTAGCTCGTTCTTTGTCTGACCCTACCTTGTGGAAAGTGGAAAGAATCCACTTCCCCTCCTTTATGACAAAGGTACTGTGTGATAGTAAAGACTAATGGATGGGGAAATCCCATTGTTAAAAGTATGAGTTTTATTTATGTTGTGTTCTTGCTCTCATAGTTTCAGAGATTGGATCAGACCTATGGGGGAAGGAACTGTGTTTATTTTTGCTTTTTGCACATATGCTTCATATGTTGCTGGAAGATGGTTAAAGGAGCAAGAGATGGGTGGGGAAAGTGATGTTTCTTTGGTATGAGTTCAGTGCTGAATAAAGGTACCAGATTGATAGTCGTGGAGACTGAAGCACTTACCCACAGAACAGGTACTGAATGGGCTGAACTGAGCAAGCTTCTATTCTCCCCCCCACCTTCTCTTTCCCCTGTCCCCTCCCCCCACCACACACAATCAAGGGATAAGAGGGATGTTGAGTCTCCATGGTTCATTTAATATTTGAACCCTGAAACTTCTATCAAAAGGCTCGATTAGGGCTCGTTATGATAGAAGTTCATGTAATGTCTGTTTTACCTTTTAGGAAGTGAACTGCAAACGGCAGCCGACTTTTACTGAAGCCCACCCAATAGCTATCACAGGGGTCGGCAACGTTTGGCACGCGGCTCCCCAGGGTAAGCACCCTAGCGGGCCGGGCCAGTTTATTTACNAGAAATGTGTTTTCCTGAAGATGGTCACGTGCAGTGCTGTCAAGGACACATAGGCTGGTAATGATTCCAGGGTAACTTGATTGTGTATATGATCATGATCGCTACGGTGTGGACCAGGGGTCGGCAACGTTCGGCACGCGGCTCGCCAGGGTAAGCACCCTGGCAGGCCAGGCCATTTTTATTTACCTGCTGACACGGCAGGTTCGGCTGATCGCGGCCCCCACTGGCTGCGGTTTGCCGTCCCGAGCCAATGGGAGTGGCGAGAAGCGGTGTGGGCGAGCAATGTGCTATCCGTGGCTTCCCGCTGCCCCCATTGGCCCGGGACGGCGAAGCGCGGCCAGTGGGGGCCGCAATCGGCCGAACCTGCCGCGTCAGCAGGTAAATAAACTGGCCCGGCCCGCTAGGGTGCTTACCCTGGTGAGCCACGTGCCAATCGTTGCCGACCCCTGAGCTATCAGATGGTCTCACTCTGTTCATCTGACCCAAAAATTGTTACCAAGTTTGATGGGGTGATTTTTAAGGCGTAAAGGCACTGTGCTGCTCCTTTCTTATCATTGAACCACCCACTCCCACAGTTGCACAAACAGTCAGTTTCAGATGCCCTCTTTTCCCGCAAGCGCTTTCACACTGTCCCGTATGCACGGACCACATTCCCTAGTCCAGTCTGTAAAGCCACTAGACTCTTCCTTCAAATCTTTCCTACAAGATCCACTTCTACTGGGATGCCTACAGGAAATTGCCATTTGATAGTGGCTAGCTGAGAGGGCCAGGGAAATTTGCTGACATTTACTTATAGATATTAAAAAAAAAAAAAAAAAAAAAAAGTGTGAAGGATGCAGACCATCAGGTTAAACACATTGGTAGCCTACGGAAATGTTGCCCTCCCTCTAGCGATCTCCGTCTAGGTAATAGTGACTATATTAGAATTAAATGTAACATCCTTGTAGTGGGGAAAATACTAAGGAAACCCACCATTGTAGTATTTAACTTCAAAAAGAGGAACTGCGCAAAAATGAGGAGGCTAATTAAATGGACATTAAAAGGAACAGTCACAAAAGTGAAATGCTGACATGCTGCATGGAAACTTTTTAAAAACACCGTAATAGAGACTCAAACTATGTATATTCATATAAAAAAAAGTAAGAGGGCCAAAAAAAAAAAATGCCACCATGGCTAAACAGAGTAAAAGAGGCAGTTAGAGACAGAAAGCCATCTTTTAAAAATTAGAAGTCAAATCCTACTGAGGATTATAGAAAGGAACAAAAACTCTGGCAAGTCAAGTGTAAAAGTCTAATTAGGCAGGCCACAAAAGAGTTTGAAGCGTAACTATCAAAAGATAAAAACTAATAACAATTTTTTTTTAAAGTACATCAGAAAGAGGAAGCCTGCCAAACAATCAGTGGGGCCACCGGATGATCGAGGTGCTAAAGGAGCACTCAAGGAAGACAAGGCTGTTGCAGAGAAACTAAATGAATTCTTTTAATCAGTTTTCATTGCAGAGAATATGAGAGAGATTCCCACACTTGAGCCATTTATTTTGCGTGACAGATCTGAGGAACTGTCCCAGATTGAGGTGTTAATAGAAGAAGTTTTGGAAGAAATTGATAAACAGTAATAAGTCACCAGGACCCAATTGTTTTGGTGACCCAAAAGTTCGGAAGGAACTCGTATATGAAATTGTAGAACTGCTAACTGCAGTATGTAACCTATCGTTTAAATCAGCCTCTGTACCAGATGCCTGGGGGACGGCTAATGTGAGGCTGATTTTTTAAAAAGGCTCCAGAGGCAATCCTGGCAATTACAGGCTGGTGAGACTAACTTCAGCACTAGGCACATTGGTTAAAATTATGGTAAAGAAATAAATTATTAGACACATAGATGAACATGGTATGTTGTGGAAGAGTCAACACGGCTTTTGTAAAGGGAAATCATGTCTCACCAATCTATTAGAATTCTTTGAGGGAGTCAACAAACAGGTAGACAAGGGTAATTCAGTGGATATAGTGTCTGAGACTTTCTGAAAGTTCGAGTACAAGGTCCCTCGCCAAAGGCTCTTAAGCAAAGTAAGCCATCATGGGATAAGAGGGAAAGGTCCCCTCAGAGATCAATAACTGGTTAAAAGCTAGGTAACAAAGGGTAGGAATAAATTATTAGTTTTCACAGTGGAGAGAGGTAAATAGTGGGGTCCCCCAAGAATCTGTACTGGGGCCAGTGCTGTTCAACATATTCATAAATGATCTGGAAAAAGGGGTAAACAGTGGGGTGGCAAAGTTCAAACAGCTGACTCAAAATTAATCAAGATAGTTAAGTCCAATGCTGACTGTAAAGAGTTACAAAGGGATCTCACAAAACTGTGTGACTGGGCAACAAAATGGCAGATGAAATTCAGTGTTGATAAGTATGAAGTAATGCACATTGGAAAAAAACCAATCCCAACTACACATACAAAGTTATGTGGCTTAAATTAGCTGTTACCACTCAAGAAAAAGATCTTGCAGTCATTGGATAATTCTCTGAAAACATCCGATCAACATTTTGCAGCAGTCAAAAAAACTAGCAGAATATTAGGAAGCATTAGGAAAGGGATAGATAATAAGACAGAAAATATCATCATGCCACTGTATAAATCCATGGTATGCCCACACCTTGAATACTGTGTGCAGTTCTGGTCCCCCCATCTCAGAAAAATATATATTAGAATTGGAAAGAGAAGGGCAACAAAAATGATTAGGGGTGTGGAACAGCTTCCATCTGAGGAGAAATTAGAAGGATGTGGCCTGTTCCTTTTGGAGAAGAGATGATTTAGGAAGAGATATGATCGAGGTCTGTAAAATCATGAATGGTGTGGAGAAAGTAAATAGGGAAATGTTGTTTACCCCTTCACATAACACAAGAACTAGGGGGTCATCTAATGATATTAATAGGAAGCAGGTTTAAAACAAACATAAGGAAGTACTACTTCACAGTTACCCTTTTGGAGCTCATTGCTAGGATTTGTTGTGAAGGCCAAAATTATAACTGGGTTCAGAAAAGAATTAAGTTAGTTCCTGGAGGACAGGTCCATCAATGGCTATTAGCCAAGATGGTCAGGGACACAGCCCCATGTTCTGGATGTCCCTAAACCTCTGACTGCCAAAAGCTGGGACCGGACAATGGGATGGATCACTTGATAATTGCCCAGTTCTGTTCATTCTGACTGAAGTATCTGTCACAAGCCACTGTTGGAAGACACAATACTGGGCTGGTTGGACTATTGTTCTGACCCTGTATGGCCATTCTTGTGTTCTTTTTTTCCCCCCATGTGTTACATTTATTTGTTTCATCTTGCCTTACATTGTAAACTTTTTGAGGCAGGGACCAGATCTCTCTCTGGGTATGTCTACACTAGACATGTTGCAGGAGCACAGCTGCACTCTAGCACTATTGTGGAGCTACTATAGTGATGGAAAGGGTTATTTCGTCATTTTAGTAAACCTACTAAACCTCTAAGAGGCAGTAGCTAGGTTGACGGAAAAATTCTTCCATTCACTTAGTGGTGTCTGCAGCCCCAAGCGATGTAGTTAAACTGACCTAACTTTGTAATGTAGACCTTCCCTGTGTGTTTGCCCAGCACAGTGAGATGCAGTTGTCAGTTGGGTATTGATTAAGTGCTACTATAATACAAATAAATATGCCACTTGCAACTACCCAGACTCATCCAGTTTCCCCCCACATCGTTTTTCTGTTAAGTCTCCGAATGTTTTTAAAAGACATTGTAGCCAAACCCTAACTTGGGCAGTGTGCTTCAGGCTTTGTTAGAAAATACACCCATGTGGCATATACCATTCAAACCCCATCTCAGAATTACAGCCATTCTCTTGCTTTCCATTTAGCTGGAAAGCAGAGCTGTATGTTGCAAGATACACCAATTACATGGCTACCACTGCCTTGTGGACTAAAGTGCAAAGGGAATAAACAGCTCTGACAACAAAACAACCCAAATCATCCTGATGCTTAATTTAGTAGCAGTGCTGATTGTATGGAAGCTGAGTTTACGTGCTCTCTATTGACCAGCTGTCTTGTAACATTAACTGGTCCATAAACCTATGCTATGATTCTAGAGTTCCTGCTGGAGTCTGTTTTATTACATATGCTACTGAAAGCAGGCTAGAGACTTTTGTGTGTGTATATGAAGCTTTGATTAATATCAATGAAAGTGACACATGAGCATCAAGAGGAGAATAGAAGAACAGGAGTACTTGTGGCACCTTAGAGACTAACAAATAGAGGAGAATAGACTCATTGGCTAAGAGTGCCAGGCATCATATGCAATTATTTGTCTGACCTTTAATCTCAGCGTTTCCTGTGTCAGTAGGTCCATTGCTGGCTAATACCATTGGTGAGAAGAGTATCCTCATAGAATCATAGAATCATAGAATATCAGAGTTGGAAGGGACCTCAAGAGGTCATCTAGTCCAACCCCCTGCTCAAAGCAGGACCAATTCCCAGCTAAATCATCCCAGCCAGGGCTTTGTCAAGCCGGGCCTTAAAAACCTCCAAGGAAGGAGACTCCACCACCTCCCTAGGTAACGCATTCCAGTGTTTCACCACCCTCCTAGTGAAATAGTTTTTCCTGATATCCAACCTGGACCTCCCCCACTGCAACTTGAGACCATTGCTCCTTGTTCTGTCATCTGCCACCACTGAGAACAGCCGAGCTCCATCCTCTTTGGAACCCCCCTTCAGGTAGTTGAAGGCTGCTATCAAATCCCCCCTCATTCTTCTCTTCTGGAGACTAAACAATCCCAGTTCTCTCAGCCTCTCCTCATAAGTCATGTGCTCCAGACCCCTAATCATTTTTGTTGCCCTCCGCTGGACTCTTTCCAATTTTTCCACATCCTTCTTGTAGTGTGGGGCCCAAAACTGGACACAGTATTCCAGATGAGGCCTCACCAATGTCGAATAAAGGGGAACGATCACGTTCCTCGATCTGCTGGCAATGCCCCTACTTATACAGCCCAAAATGCCGTTAGCCTTCTTGGCAACAAGAGCACACTGTTGACTCATATCCAGCTTCTCGTCCACTGTGACCCCTAGGTCCTTTTCTGCAGAACTGCTACCTAGCCATTCGGTCCCTAGTCTGTAGCAGTGCATGGGATTCTTCCGTCCTAAGTGCAGAACTCTGCACTTGTCCTTGTTGAACCTCATCAGGTTTTTTTCTGCCCAATCCTCCTTTATTGTGGCCTGTAGTCATCCTGCCTCAAGCTTTGATCTCCTCATATAGCATTTGCTAATCCAGGTTGGCCTTGGTGATACTACTTGGATGGGGGATCTCTTAGGAAATCCCAGAATGCTTCAGGAAACAGGTTAATGCAGTAAGTGGTTTTCTTCTGTTAGTTGCATTAATGCCTCAGCTGACAGATATGTCATCTCTTGAATGAAATGCAGAATGGAGATTCTGACCATTTGCGATTCTTAAGGGTCCATGTCCTTTCTACAAGAGGGTGTGAACTGAGGTTGTTTACCCCAGTGTCTTGGCCTAATTCTAGTTCGTGTAACTGTTCCCCCTACAGCCTGGCATATGTATGGTAACTGTTGAACCTACTATGTTTCCACAAAGAGGAATGTGTTTCAGCGCGGGGGCACAGTGACTTGTAAATAAGTAATGTTTGTAAAGGGCTTTTGGAATTCATTAGGATGCAGAGAAATGTTTAGGTACAATCATGGTAAGAATCTTGTATTTATTTGTCCACTGTCCAACACATCTCCAGACTTTTGATTGACGGAGTTACCGAGCATAGTGGAAAAGGCTATGGAGGAGAGAAGAGGGGATATGGTAATACTAACACCTCAGTTTTTCAAATAAGAAATCAAAGCATAATATGGTAACACTGTGCATGAGAACTAAGCATGAAAGGTGAAGCTGATCTGTCAGTCTGATGGGAGAATGCTACTGAAGTTCATTAGACTCTAAATCTTGATTTCAGAAACTCCTCACCATACCTTGCACTGCAATCAGCTGGCATGCAAGGATCTCTGATGTCTATTCCTAACAACTCCTCTGTTGATACTTTTTAATGGGAGGCTAATGTAAATTCCCACAGTGTGAATTGGTTTTTGAATTCTCTACCCAGCTGCTCTTCTTCTGACTGATAATAGACTGTTGCCCTGGTTGTGTTACTCTGGTGGTTTTTAACATCAGGAGAAACAGGATTGGGAATCCATGCATTTTCAGCAGTTTGATATTTGCTCTCATATTTTAGAAAAGAGCTGGAGCAAATTACCCTCCCTTTTTTTGTCACGTAAAGGTCACTTCTATTGATGTTTAATTTCCCCAAGAGATACCAGAACGTTACCATTGAAAACTGCCTTTCTTCTCTAAAATCCCTTTTATCCAAATGTAATGACCCTTATTTAATTCAGATAAACTGAACTGTTGGCTAGCTGTTAACGAAGAGGCAGGATATGATGATGGCTGTCAATTCAGCATTTGATTTTTTTTAAAACAAAATTTTCGGGAATGAATTAAGACATGACTTCAATCCCATGGACTAGCCATAGTTAGAAATTGACATGTCTATATATAAACATACCCTTTTATATGTTTCTATTTATACCCAGGTTTCTATATATATTAATAAATGTGCTTTTATAAGAATATTTGTCACATTTTCTAGTGTATTTTATTGTGGGAAAATGTAATCGGAAAAAATGCATTAGTTCTTGTGGGACAGTAAGGTAAAATAACTACTCGTGTGAACTGGGTCTTTTTTTAGTTACGGGTGTTCCAGAAATAGCCGAGTGATAGCCCCAACATGAACTCAGCATGCATTTCCTTTTTGCCAGGATTCGCTGGCCTGTTTGTCTAACCCTTGTAAGGAGAGCGGTACAGTGTGCAGTACCAGATATGTGAACTTTCACTAGGCCTGGAATGGACCTTTAAGTGTATACGGCAGTATATGGAAGTTAACTGAACTATTGTTCTCTCTGCCTCTTTAAATTCTCTGTCTGTGTATGGGAGAGATGCAGGGTATTGGAGTGTATAGTGTTCCTCTTATTGAGATGGTATATGTCCCCTCCGAGTGAAATGAGGAGGTGCTTAGAGTTATTTAGCTTACACAGCACATTATAGGATTTAGATCTTAATAACAATATCTGAATAACCATTTTTAGTTGCAGTTTATTATAATGGATCATTCTGTGACTTTACTTTGAGTTCACAGATGTTGGCCTCCTTATTAATGAAATGGTGGCAATATTGTGATTTTTAAAACTGTTTCATGGGAATAGTTACAGGGAAGCGTATGTAAGCACACAGACTAACACAAATCTATGCATGTGTGCAGGTTTTGTGTGTGGGATGGTGATACAGTTAATTGACATATGATATGGATCTGTAAACAGAATTGGTGTGTGCACTTGACATAGCAGTACTATGTTTGCTAGTTTATATACAGTATTTGACTAATACTGCACCAATGCTGAATCAAGAAGAGTTGTAGAATGTTTATATGCAGCCAGGTACATGGGTCTTTGGTGCAGAAGTGCTCCAGTTGGGTAAGGATGAACAAAGTGGTTATTCCGTATGCAAATCATATCTTTCTAGATGTAATACAGGGTAGTTTTATACTGAAATATTTCTTTTGCTTTTTGCATGTTAAAGGTAGCTCACTGACTAAAGCCCAATACGTCTGCCCAAGCTGTGATCTGTTCCATAGCTTTCTTGTATAGTATCTGTACATATAATTATCATAGGGTATTGCTTTGTGAGCCGCATATGGTGATGCATATCTTTTCTGCTGCTGAATAAGTACCACTGTTTTGTAGACGTAGGGTACATCTTCCAGAATATAATACTTTGGATTTTAATCAGTATATATGTGTTGAAGGTTTTTGTAAGATTTTGTGTATAAAAATCCAAAGTGTTTGTGAGTAGTCACAGCAAATAATTGTGAAGTGTGTGTGCATATTGAGTAACCTAATTGCCCATATCTTCACTAGCAGAGGTTAGAGCTGTTTGAGTTTAGTTTCGCATTTATTGGGAGGTAGAGAAATTCAGCTTAATCCTAGCTAAAAAAATAAATTGAAGGCCAAAGTCATAAGAGGACACACTTCCTCTGAAGTGCTAGAAAAGGAGTAAAGATGATGTCTGACCTTAGACAAACACGCCTGAACCAAGAGCTCCTGTAGGACTCCAACTATGTGAACAGACTTTTAAAAACAATAGATTTAAAGTGGTGATCAGTGCTATCCCTAGTCCTGGCAGACTGAGCATCCTATTCTGTTCCTCTGTTAGTACCTATCCCTTTCCGATGCCAGCCTTGTTCTGAGATAAAATTTTCAAAAGCAACAAAATGCAACTGAAAATCAATGAGACATAAGCACCTAAGCCATGTAGGTACTTTTAACAATTTTACTCCTCATCTCTGTACAGATATTTCCAGGTTCATTTTGGAAGGGGATAAAATAGCAGCATCAAATGCAAGCTTCTGCAGGATAGCAAAGAAACCCAGGGGATTGGCTCTGCCAAGCCTCCTCAAATGTTAACCAGGCAGCCTGTCTAAAAAAGCCATATCTAATAGATTTCTGATCCGTTACTGAAATTATCACCCTTTTGCAAAGATCAAAGCACTGACATATGGGTCTGTGGAAACTGGTAAAGAATTTGCCAAAAGACGTACTTGGATAATAGGGCAGTGAGTGCAGAATAAATGCCTAGACAAAAATGTAATGTTTACCAGGTCATCTCCCAGCCAGTAACTGGAAAGCTACTGAATTAATTTGGTTTTATACAATCCTTAAAAAAAAAGTTGGGTCCAAGAAGCCTGAAGTTAAAAACCCCAGTTACTTTATTAGGTGTTCATTTTTCAGTGTGATAACCTTATGTGACTTCATGCTGGGTTAAGACAACTGTTCATGATACATAAGTGCCACAGCAAAACACCTTAACAAGGGTGGGAACCAAAAGGATAGTAGAGTCTGTATAGGAGTGAGTAGGCAGCATCCTTTTGTGGTTAAAGTGTGGGACTGTTGTGTCTGTTCTTAACTTACCCAAATCACACAGAGAATCAGTGGTAAAGTCCCATAACCATTCTGTGCCTATTTCTCCATCTGTAAAATGGGAATAATACTTATTTTCTTTCTGTAAAGCACTTTGAGATCTTTAAGTGAAATCTGTTGTAAGTGTAAAGCATATTATGAGTGATATTGGGCCAGATTAACTGATCAGCTAAAGCCATTTGTGTTGCATAATCTGTGCATAATCTGCGTGGGCAGGGTGGGGCACGGTGAAGCAAAGATTTTTCCCAATTGGCGTAAACTAAAGCTGCTCTTCTGCAGGTTTAATTTGTGCCTGGGGCTGTGTGGCTCCGGATCAGGGAGCTGCAACCAGCTCCCTAAGGAGGTTTGACTGGCTGGATGTATAACAGAGGGAAAACGTAGCTATGGAGTCTGTGGAGCATGTTTACTTATGCTAACACTGGGGAGTTTGGGATAGGAGTAGAACTCAGACTGTCATTTCTCCAGACACCATATTGCTATTTTTCAGTTGGAGGCAAATTGTCTGAAGCTTATTCTTATCCCAGACCTTTGATTTTTTTTTTTTTTTTTTGTCTCTCTCTGCTTTTAGTATCCCTGAGAGCTGAACGTTTTGCTGGTTGCCTATATACCAATACCCAGCTTCTAGCCAACGTTACGCCATGATACTGTCCAGTCGCATGCAGACGTACCTTTGCAAGCAACCTGCTCTAGTACCCACATCTAGGAGACTAAGCTGAGTAGATTCATATAGTAGAAACCAACCAAGGACAGTCATCTTCTGGATCCAACTAGTGGGTAACACTCAGTCCTTGCTGTGGGCTAGAATCCCCTGAGGACCAATGCTGTGCATGTGCAGGAGTACAGCGTCACACACTCAGCAAAAGTGGCCCAGTGTTTTTCTGTGAGCTTAGGCTTAAAGGTCTGGTCCTGTTCCCACTAATGTGAGTAAGCATTGCTGTTCACGTCAGTGAATGGCAGTAGGATCAGGACCTTTTGAGAGTCAAAGACTAATTAGAGGAGCTGATCAGGCTTTTATATTAACTGGATAGCGTCCACCATGGTCCTCAAAGGTTCTGGATCCATGTTGCTCATTGAAAGAAGCATGACCCAGTATCTAATAAACTTTGTATAACATTTAAAAATCAAGAAAATAAAATCAAGAAAACATATAATCAAAGCTAAGTTGTTATTCAAACTAAACTAAACACAAATCAGGGTCAAACCAACAAATTAGTCTCAACATGGGATTAGAATTCAATCATCAAATGCATTAAATCATCAAATTAATATTAAAAATAATCAATCCTTATAAATAGTAAAGATGATTCTAAGAAGGTGGCTGTTGGATTATAATTCCTGATGAAAAAATTGTACAAAGTCAATCAAATCTGTGACTTTAAAGCTAGTTAAATATATTAATACTGAAACCAAATCATTATCTAATGTCTGAATCACAACCTCCGAGCCAATTGTCAGGTTTCCGTTTTTAGAATCCAGTTATGTGGTGGCTAACTTCTGCCCAAAAGAAACCGATTTTATAACAGACTTTAACAGAACACTTCCAATTATTGAATAAACAAACTCTTGACAGCTCCTTGTGACTTTTAAATACAGGACAGAACACATTTCAGTGAGTATCTTTGAGACAACATTTAGGGCTGTTTAAATATGGGGAATTTTTTTTCTGGCCCTTCCCCCTATGGACTTTCTGGATGCTCTCTTACGTGCATGTGCACAGCCAAACCTTCTCTTCCACACCCTAAAAATACAAAAGCTGGGACATCTCCCAGCTACTAAAACAAGATAAAAACGGGGAAAAAAACAATATTTAAGATAAGGATTTATTTGTCATTTTAAAAAATTCAGTGTGTAGTTTTTTTTAGAATTAAACATTCCCCTGCAGAGTCTGCAACTGAAATGATGCAGCCTTATAGTAGTGCAGGAATATCTGAAGGTGTAGCTGATGGGATGTTTTCGTTGTCAGCCTAATTGCAAAACGTGAACAACGTAAATGGTGAAAAGTCGATTAGATGATTAAAACTGAATGTTAATGATCTAAGATCTTAGGAACACAAAGGCACTTATGTTAAAAGTCATTTTTAAAAATGAATGTGCTAAGAAGATAATAAAAAGGAAATATACCCAACCCCCACTTCCCTTCACCACCTCCACCACCCTCCCTCCAGAGAGGCTGGCTGGCCTTTCTTTTGAATTGATACATTGCTTTCAGCACTATTTACATCCTTATATAAGCACAATGTCCTCAGTTAACCTCTTCCTAAAGTCTAAACATGTTTCTTCTGGTGCTGCCTCTAGTACTTTACCTTTACAGGGATTTAAAATCCAGTGGTATTATGGATGCTGGGATCTAGAAGCGCCCCAAATTAAATTGTACTTACCCTAGGAAGTGGGCCAAGTAGGATTAAATGTAGGTTATGCTGTGATGTTGGCTTTTAAATAGCACCAGAATGCTTGCTTTCTTCAGCTTGACATATGAGCTACTTCAGTATGTAGGCAATTAGAATTCTTCAGCATTACAGGCTTTGATTTTTGTTTCTCAGAAACGTCTCCTGACCTCTTTGCTTTTATTTTTTCAAATTGGGCTTAGCATGGTACCTTCACCAGAACTATGTGATATCTGGGCTCAGTGGGAGGAGCCCAAAAGTAATGAAAGGCCTGAGGTGAGGGAGCTGCCACAAACTCCAGAAATCAACAATTACAGGGTACCAAAAAGGGGCAAAACACTGATAAAGAGGGGGACACTGAAAGGGGACTCCTGAAGAACATCCAGTGCTCCAAGGAGTCAGTGGATGCTTCCCAGAGGATCTTTGCCTGAGTGCAGGAAAAAGGCCCTGCTCTCAGAAAATTGTCTCCCTTCCTTCCCTCCCCCACCCAGCTTCCTCGTGGTGTCTCCCTTGAAAAGTGTCAGCCCTGGAGAATGAAATCTTTTATCCAGAGAATACCTACAGCACCTTCGTTTTAGCTTAGCAAAACCTAATGTTTTGTGCTCCCCCTGCTGGCTACATCTCTGCTAGTTAATGGCTGCTACTCGACCATCAGTGAGGATTGTCTTGCTTAAACAAGGAAATAATAAAATTAGCGTGGTGTTTTTAGAGCTTCATTAAACACCAAGGGACAAATACATTTTTATTTACTGTCAAGTAAAGGGGCAAATCTGTATGGAAATGAAATCTGTTTTAGGAGTCTATCAAAAAGATCCACTTTACCATGGGAAATTGGGGAATTGGGGGGGGTGGGGGAGAGTCAGAATAGTCTAAATAAAACTTCAGTGTCCCTTAAATTGTCCTGGATGAACTATGACCAAGAATGACCGTAATGACTTATGTTTTTGTCCTTAAATTTTATCTGAATTTTTTTCTTTTGAGTTAGCCAAAATACTGATAGGTCTCTCTCCAGACTCAATATTTTCCCTTATTAAAATTGCCACCCCTTCTCTCTGCTTTAGTTTGCTTAATTCTTCTGAAGTATTTCCCTGGTGTTTTAAATTCCTAACCTGTCCCTCTGTTGAACCAGTCAGTGCTCTGATAACTTCCTGTGCCCCCATAGAAAAGTGTCCCTCCCTTTCAGCAATCTTGCCAAGTTGGCTCCGCAAAGTTTGTATAGAATAGTTTGCTTTTCAGGTAACTTGCTCTTTGAGCCTTGTTCTGTGTTGTTTCCAATCTCATTCTCTCTTACAGCATGACCCGGTGGATACGTTCTCTAAGATATTGGGGCCCAACTTTGAGATGCAGCTGTACCAGTTTACCGGATAGATGTCAGCTGTGCTGGCCAGTGTTGACCTTAGAATCACAATCAGCCCAAGCTATTTGATGAGTTAAAGGTGGCCTGACGGACCAGTGGCCAACAGTGGTACATATGGGCCAAACAAAGGATCATTTTTCATGCAGGGATGTCCTTAGTGTTCCCTGATTAATCTTGGCTTTGGACCTTCACTGACACTGTCCCCTATGTGTGGTAGAGTCTTCTGATCTTGAGACTCCCAAGCGTTCTCTTTTTTCTCTGGATCCCTCCTTAAGACTCCATTTCTGACAGCAGGGCTCGGTTTCTGAATTACCTTTGTCCTTCCCCTGTAGATTTTGCTGACTTGCACGTTACTTTATGGGTGAGGCCATGGCCCCTTTTTTTTGTCTGAGATATGCTTGCTAAGTTACCTTTTAAACTGCAGCAGGTGGCAGCTGCCTCTAACAATGTTTTTACTTCAAGGGTGGCTGGCAGAATGCCTCCTCACCAGGGATACCAGCTTCATACAAAAAAGCAAATTGAATTGTAGACTACAGCAGTTGAGTTGGAGTGTGTGTGCACTGAATGAAAGAATATTAGAATTCATCCATTCTATTCCATCTGCTTAGAGCCAATCCAGGATTTTTTGATAGATACAGGATACTTTTTAATCTATGGCTTTGTCCAGTCTAGTTCTAAAAGTCCCAAGCAACTGAACTTTCACCACTTCCCTTGGGAAACAATTCCTCTACTAATACAACTCACTGTTGGGAAGTGTTTTCCTGAAACTCAGCTTCATTTTTACCTGTCTTGGTGTTATCCCACTAGATTGGAAAGATCTGCTTGTAGAGGGTGTGGGGGGGTTAATAGTAGGAAGTTATTGTAATATGGCATTTTGAATATGAGGAAAGAGCTGACGTGTTTGTCTAGTGAGTATTTGTACAGGATTTTGAAGCTGTAATCCTGTATGTAATAAAATACTAAGAATCATTATCTGCCTTGTGCTAGCAATCTGATTCTCAGTCGTTTCTTTACATATTGTGGGTGATTTTACTGTGGATGTTATAGGGTCACTGGCAACTAGTTTTCATCCCCAAATTTAGATTTTATGAAGTGTTTTTTGTTCTGGTTTTGGGGAGTAGGATTGGAGTGAGGGAAAGGGGAGCATCTATCGAACCTTTGAATTTGTTTAAATAAAAAAAACCTTTTAACATTCTCGTGCAGTGTTTTGAATCCAAACAGAGTTTTGCTAGAGCGTGCAAACCAGATAGTGAAACAAAGAATAATTAGAAAGTGCAACAGGTAGTTCTGTCTCCCTCTTCAAAGTGGGCGAAATGCAAAAGCAAACAACAAGGATGTAGATTTCAGAAGTCAGAAGAGCGTTAATGCTCATCCACCATGTAGCCGAAAAGTAATGTAGAGAAAGCAATTTAAATAATTCTTTCTTGGATGTAATTGAATACATGGGTAAAGATAAACAGGAATTATTTGGGGAAAATGCTATGGCCTTTGACTAGATGGTCACAATGCTACCTTCTGGACATTGAATCTGTGAATCTACATTTTAACTCACTTGAAATTCTGCAACACACGTCAAACTGATTAAACTAATTACTTTTACCCAGTTCACAATTAACCTGTGAAATTCACTGCTACAAGATATTAATGAGAGTTTAGGATTCAAACAAGGATTAAATCATCATATCATATAAAGATGCCAGGAAAGATTTTCAAAGGCACAAATACTAGTTAGCCACCAAACTCCTGCTGAAAGTCAGAGAGAGTTTGGAGCCTGTCATTTCTGCTTTAGAAAATCTTCCCCATTCATTTATACATCTTATCTGATGTAAAAGAGATCAAACCCTCAAGTTTTAAAACAATTTTTTTTAAATTAATGGAGATATCCCATCTCCTAGAACTGGAAGGGACCTTGAAAGGTCATTGAGTCCAGCCCCCTGCCTTCACTAGCAGGACCAAGTACTGATTTTGCCCCAGTTCCCTAAGTGGCTCCCTCAAGGACTGAACTCATAACCCTGGGTTTAGCAGGCCAATGCTCAAACCACTGAGCTATCCCTCCCCCCTTGTAGCGTAGGATTAGGAAAAAGCTTCCTGCATATAGTCAGGCTATTATATAATTGTCTATTGATGGGTTGCTTTCATTTGAAATACCTGGTGGTTGGCTACTGTCTTGGCCAGTCTAGATTAGTTGGAGTGGTGTTCTGACTCACTATGGCAATTCTTACCTTGTCCCTTATTTTTTAATAAAACCGAATTAAAAGGCTTTAATAAAATGGCCAAACCAGATCTTCTGCTATGTGGAACTTACATAAAGCACTCTCCTTTCTAGATGCAAAGTTAGCAAACCCTGCACTTCCAGAGATACAGAAGTTTCCAGTTATCCACCCATAACACGAGTTTATCCTTTGACAGCTCGTACTCAGTCCATCCCCCAGAATGAAGTGGGGGTGTTCTCCCTTGTGGCTCAACTATTTCCTGACATCTGTTTGTTTTAAAGTTGTTTTGTTTGTGGTGGTGGTATAATAGCGGCTGCCGCATAGTACTGTTGAACATTCTGGTGCCAGTGAGGCTAATAGAGGCATTCTGCTATTGCATTTGGTCACATACAAGGGTGTAGTATGTCAATCCAGATCAGTCTTCTGTTCACATATCATCTTTGTGTACTGAAAACCGAACACACATTTATATTCCCAAATGTAAAATATGAAGATCCCAAATCAGAAATGGAATTGCCAGGTATGGTCTGTATTTCAAATCTAATTTCTAACACTGATCTCCCTTTCGTTCTTTTTGGAATACTTCCCTTTGAAGACTTCAAGGAATCCACTGCCATCTAATTCCACTGAACAAAGATTGTGTCTAGAACATTCACTGACATACTGAGATTTCAGTTAGGGGCCTTCAGGATTTTAAAATACTTTTTATTATACTGAAGGCAAAAGTTGTGACAGAGAGCAAAATCCTGACCATGCTGGTATGCTACTTAGGCTAGGTCTATACTACCCGCCTGAATCGGCGGGTAGAAATCGACTTCTCGGGGATCGATTTATTGCGTCCCGTTGGGACGGGACAATCGATCCCCGAATCGGCGCTCTTACTCCACCAGCGGAGGTGGTAGTAAGCGCCGCCGACAGAAAGCCGCAGAAGTCGATTTTGTCGCCGTCCTCACAGCGGGGTACGTCGGCTGCGATACGTCGAATTCAGCTACGCTATTCACGTAGCTGAATTTGCGTATCTTAAATCGACTCCCCCCTGTAGTGTAGATGTACCCTTAGAGAACAAAGTATTGCAAATTCTTGAACAATAGGATTAGACTGGATTTGCTCTTAACGAAACTCTCTCTTAGATGCTATTGTCACTCCTAGAGATAATTTGAATAAATAGAATCATAGAAATGTAGGGCTGGAAGGAACTTTGTGAAGTCATCAAGTTCAGTCCAGCTACACTGAGGCAGGACCAAACAAACCTAGACCGTCTGTGACCAGTGTTTGTCCATCTTGTTCTTAAAAGCCTCCAGTGTTGGGGATTCCACAGCCTCCCTTGGAAGCCTGTTCCAAAAGTTAACTGCGCTTATAGTTAGAAAGCGTTTCCCAATATCTAACCTAAATCTCCCTGGCTGCAAATTAAGCCCATTCCTTCTTGACCTAATTATCAGTTAACACATTTCAACTTCAAAGTTCAGTACAAACTCTTGGAGCAAGATTGTGAGTTGTTACTGTTACCGCCATTTTATAGTGGAGAAACTGAGGCAGGGCTGTGAAAGTACTTGTCTGAGACAGAGAGAGTCTGTAAAGCTGAGGTTAGAATTCAGGAGTTCCTGTCTCCCAATAGTCTGCTTAGATCAAACCTCTCTTAAGCAGTCTACGTCTTTATGCAGTTCAGCAGCATTGATGGAATCAGCAGCTCACTGGACTGCCACTTAAAGTGCGCAGGTAAAAAGAGATTGAAGTAGTAGATGTGGGGCTGCTATATCATGGCAAAAGGCACATTTGAAGTGTCTGAGTGAGGTAAGAGAATACTATATATATTTGCTATAAGTTTCTTTTTAAATTTTGTTTTGTACTTAAAATGCTAATGAATCATTATGGATTGTCTGTTTGGCTAGGTGTTTCTGTGATTCACATCACTATTCAGCTGTTTGTTGGGTGTATATATTTTATTTTTAGCTTCACAAGATGCAGTGAAACCTGTTTTTACATTATCACTAAAGGATTTGACCAAAAATTGGTTGCTTAATATAGGCAATCTTTTAATAAAGGTGGAGCCTGGTTCTGCTTAATAAATCTGGAGGGTCTGTTAAAGGTGGCTTGCAAGGGAAGAAAAACCTGGTTCTGTGCCTTATAATGCATCTTTATGATGTATAAAGAAGGCCTGAAAGGCGTGTGGTATCCCTGTTAGCCTTTTTTCCCCTGCTAATTGCTGTCTAGGCTGAAAGACTGATGACTAGGCAACCCAGTGAAATGACGATACCACAGGAGTCGAGCGTGCAAGTCGGCCAGATGAGACAGGATGGGACTTTTAGTCAAACTATTTTTAAAATAAAATTATAAAAAATGTGGGGAGAAGGGTGTATATTTTTATTAACATCTATTTTACTTCAATGACTGACTAACATTCTAGATAAAGTGTGTATTTGCTAGAGATTTACTCTCCACAACCCATCTCTTCAACAAAAGGATTGACTCTCTCAATAACATGACCTGCCAAAAAGTCCTCCAGCAAAGCCAGAGAAGAGCAGTCTTAACATACTTAATATTTCTGAGGTAACAAGCCAAAAAATAAACCTGGAAAAAACCAAAAACCCGTCTAACCTTCTTTTTGCATCATAAAGAAGTGAAAAAGGGCACAACCCCATCTTTAAAAAAATCCTTCATAGTTCACCTTAAAGAAAGTTGCCTAAATAAGGATGGTTGGTGGAATAGCTCACCTTCTCACATTAAGTATCTTCCACCAAAATAACAAGGATGCCACAGATTCAAAGATGAGGTGGATTCTGTCATAGAGAATGTTCTACACTTTGAAACATTTAGTGATGGCAAATGGCTTGGCGATGTGTCTCTAACTCCGTGACCCCACACTTAGTAAATGATTCTTATTTTCTATTTGAAATGTAAAATTAGATAAAGCAGTTCTTCCTTATTCTGAAAAGGACAATAGATATGGAGTAAAAGGCTGTGTTATATAATCTAGAACTGAAACAATTCAAAAGATTGTGAATTGTTTGGGAAAGGGACCTAGTTGTCCTCTGTCTTGTAGAGAGCTGAGCATACTTTCTTTTATTTATTAAGTTCTAGAACTATTATTCTGTTGTATGAACATCTAAATGACTGCATGCTCATTTCTCTCCATCCTGGGATGTGATAGATATCAACAGCTCATTGAAAAGAGTGATGCCTTATAGTTTGAAAATAAATGTCTTGACTTCTGGAGCTTGCCTTGATGTTACCTCCAGATCTTCAGGCTAACATCAAGAGAGTTATTGCATGGACAGCACTGTATCCAGCTAATGTTATCTCAGTCAGGGAACAAAGCCCACTAGTTTTAAATGGTGTCTCCTGAGAAATCGAGAGAGGTTGAGAGATCTGGAAATCTCACTAGGGACTACAAAGAAAAAATGCTAGTAAAGAGAGATCAGTGAGACTTTCAGTTCACTAAGCATGTTGATCTTTTAAATTGCAAATCATCGTTCTAATAACTCACCCTTGAATAAGGTCCCTTCAAGATAAGACTCACTGGTGCTGTGGAGCTGGTATTTAAAGTATGTCCATCTGCATCTAAACGAGTAGCTCCAAGACAATCAGATTATGCAGTAGTTAGTTTGGTGAGAATATCGCCTAAGTGGAATGGAAACTTCATTTTGAGTCTAATATTAGACCTTGCTTTGGAAAATTCCTTTTAAATGATTACAAGCTGGGAATAGCAAAAGAATTTAACTTTCGACAGACAGCATTCACCAAGAATTTGTTTTTAACTGCTTATGTTGGGTCCCTGGGAAAGCAGATGTGAAAATCTTACCGAAGTGAATTGACTTGACCTGATGCAATGTTTATATCAGTCGTTGATAAGTTTTCCTCCCTGGTCTAATTTGTTCAAGATATTTTCATTCTTTGAGCATGAGCGAGCCTGGGTTGGAATAGTTTGAATGCCTGTTAGTCTAATAATCCACATCTTCATACATCCAGACATTATTGCCTATAAAGGGGTCTGAGCAAAGGAAACAAACGTTGGACTATTTTGGTTATGTTCCATGGATCGCAGAGTGGGTGGCTTAGATGCCAGGCTAGAGACCAACAAACGGGATGCAACATAATGTTGCCCAGTTGACAATAGACTATGTACATTGAGACCATTATATCTGTGCTTCAGTATTTAGCTCTGGTCTGGTTGGTTGGTTGTGTCTTGGCAAACTCTTTGATCCTAGAGTTTGAGGCACTTTTCTACATAGCTTTGCAATTAAGTGAGTTTCAATGATGGCTATAGAAATTGGCTACCAAATATGCTGCTTTCATTCTTAGTCCATGGCATTATCATGTTCTGTGAAACAAAACGATACAGAAAGTGGCAGAGAGAAGATTTTAAGAGTTGTTAGTGCACTCTGAAATAAGCACAGAAATGACATTGGAGGGAGCTTCATTGCCACTAGCATGTCACATTTCAGCTTTATCCTCTTCACTGTAATTAACCGTACTTTGACGGCAACCTGAATTTTTTTTATGGACTAATTTCAAAATACTCCGTTTTCTGAAAGAACTCCCTTTAAATAGTATGCCTTACATTTAAAAAAAAATTGTAATGTTATGGGCTTGTCTACTTGCCTGCCAATTTCTTGTTTGGTGGTGGGCGGAGGAGAAGGCAGAGACAGACCACCACCACCAAACACAATCGGACCTACCTCTCCTCCCCCACATCTGCCCTTTGCACACGCCTGCTTGCTGCTACTTCAATTTCAGTTTTGTTGCTAATGTTAGAGTGTGAGGAAATGCATGAATGGGAGCTCTGGGCAAAGCAGTGCAGGGGTGTGATGTCCTGGTGCTGGTGTACAAGACAGGAAGTATAGCTGACCATCAACAAAACAATGAAATGGACTTAACACCAAGTGCTGACAAATGCACAGGTAAACAAACTGGGAGGAATGTTCAATGTCTAACTGTTCAGCTCTGGTAATCTTAGATGCAATTTGTGATAGCAACAGGAACAGCATTTTCATATGGAAATCGGATTTATTTTTTCTTTTAGCTGACAGTATCCCTTGAAGTATCTATTGGACTATGGTTGCTCTGTTCTAGAAAGTGTGAAACAGTTTTTTATGAGTCTCTATTTTTATCCTTTGCTCATAATTCCATTTCTAATCTCTGAGTCTAAAGTCATAATTGTTAATCTGTCTCCCTGCAGGCAAATCTCATCTGGCAATAGTACAGCGAGTCAACAATGAAGGGGAAGGAGATCCTTTTTATGAAGTCCTGGGGATTGTCACGTTAGAAGATGTGATTGAAGAAATCATCAAGTCTGAGATTCTAGATGAAACTGATTTGTACAGTGAGTAGAAGTATTTTGTGCTTTTTCTTTAAACATCAAAGAGAATTCTTCCAACCTCTATTCTTGGTCTAGCTAATTTGTTTTACTTAAGATCTAGAAGGTCAAATTTCCACACAAGTCCACATGCTGGCTGTCGTCATTGTCATTTCTGCAATATGGCCCCCTCTATGCATGACTCTAGCTGAAACACAACAACTTTTTTGTAGAATCCTTCAATCCCAACAGTTTGTGAGCAAAACTTCAGTTTTGTTCAGTTATCATTTCCCCACCTCAAACAATCCTATTCTGTGTCCTTATTGCGCCTCTCAAGATCTCCATGATTCTCCTTGATTAATATCCATGTCACCCTTGAGAGTTCTCAGTACCACTCCCATTCTTTGGTAGAGGAAAGTTGGATGATTTCTCTTTAGAGTTGGTCACTGCCAGTGAATTGGTAGGGACACAGTAGTGATGAGGGACTTCCTTTCCTTAAGAGCACTGTGATTACTTAGCTCCTAATTATTTCTCCTTGCACCACTTAATACAATTCCTTTCCCTCCTTAATGTTAATATATTTTTAGAAGAAGGGAAGGTGTCATGGTTAGAGCCTTAGACTGAGACCCCCGAAATCTGGGGTCCCTTCTCAGCTCCATCAGACTTCCTATCTCACTGTGGGCCAGTTACCTAATCTCTCCCTCTGTCCACTTCCAACCTGTACAACTGGGTTACAAATACAGTACTTCTTTTCTCCCATCCTTTATCTGTCTTAACTGTTCTTTACCTTGGTTGGGGGCAGGCACTGTCTTTTACTGTGTGTTTGTGTGGGGCTTAGCACATTGGGGCCTATAAGCATGATTGCAATACACATAATCATTTGAAATACCCCTAGGCTAATCAGATTTCCTTTGTTTCATTGTTTCTTTCCTCTTCTGTAAATATTAGGTGAATCTTTCCTAAATCCATCTCTCCAGTTTCCTAATAGTATATTATTCTCTGAACCACTTTCAGTTTGTCAGTATCTTACCAGTATTCAGGTGTCCAGAAGTTCCTGTATGACAATCCTTAAAGACATAATATTCTTACCTTAAGTGTATTTTATAAGATGGCAGTGTGGCCTAGTGGATAGAGCTCTGGACTGGG
>NC_048304.1:122431849-122510504 GCF_013100865.1 Trachemys scripta elegans | reverse complement strand
TGTGCTCCAGCCCCCTAATCATTTTTGTTGCCCTCCGCTGGACTCTTTCCAATTTTTCCACATCCTTCTTGTAGTGTGGGGCCCAAAACTGGACACAGTACTCCAGATGAGGCCTCACCAATGTCGAATAGAGGGGAATGATCATGTCCCTTGATCTGCTGGCAATGCCCCCACTTATACAGCCCAAAATGCCGTTAGCCTTCTTGGCAACAAGGGCGCACTATTGACTCATATCCAGCTTCTCATCCACCGTAACCCCTAGGTCCTTTTCTGCAGAACTGCTGCCTAGCCATTCGGTCCCTAGTCTGTAGCAGTGCATGGGGTTCTTCCGTCCTAAGTGCAGGACTCTGCACTTGTCCTTGTTGAACCTCATTAGGTTTCTTTTGGCCCAATCCTCTAATTTGTCTAGGTCCCTCTGTATCCTATCCCTACCCTCCAGCGTATCTACCACTCCTCCCAGTTTAGTGTCATCTGCAAACTTGCTGAGAGTGCAGTCCACGCCATCCTCATAACCGACAGGCCTTCCATTCCTTTGTGTGCCAGCATGCATCACTTTCTGCTGAGCATCCCCAAGGACACATGGGGGAGGGAGGCTGCTAATTGCCCCAAACAAAGGACTGCTTTGCATTCAGCTTTCTGCTCCAGTGAAACAGGGACTGGCCTTCGTCGCTGCTTGGCCCTCCAGAGTTATACATGCTCTGATTCGTAAGAGAAGGGTACTGTATCCAAAACAAGGGGTGACAGACAGTTGTTGGCTTTTAATCAAGGGGCTTTTCATGACAGTCAAATGCACAGAAGCCAGACTGTCTTGCAATGGCAGTGTTCGACTCACATGTACTAGTGGAGAAGCAGCATCCCCTAAGACAGCAGGTCTGTGGCTTCCAGCCATCACTGCAAGTAGCATGCAGGGGGTGGAACAATGTGTGGCATAGACACCGGGGCCCAGATCCACAAAAAGGTAGTGAGGCTCCTCACTTCCATTGATCTCAGTGGAAGTTAGGAGCTTAAATACACTTGTGAATCTGGGCCTGGGCTCCTAACAGGTCAGCATCACCTTTTCTTTGTAGTGCAGCCACTGTATTGTAGCTTCCTTGCTCCTGGAAATTATGTTCTGAGAGCATCTCTGGTTACCCTCAACAGGGTTCAAAGAGCCTTGTTGGCTGTAGCCTTAATGGATCACGTATGTAGGTGCTGCTGTGGCTTGGAAGATGGCCACAGTCATTTTCACGCCCCCAGGAAAGTTTGCTTGGCAAATCTGGTTTCCAAGTATCCGCGGGGGAGGGAAACTTACACTGCAACATCCCATTCTTCCCATGACGCACAGCATTGCAATGTCACTGAGTCAATGCCTGGAAAGTGACACGGCTGTTTCGGGTTCTTGGCCCAGCTGTGTGCAGTAAAATGCTAACGCACTCTAGCCTAGTCTAGACATTACTGTGAGCTGGAGCTGCAGGAAGTTCACTGAAGCTGGAGCTAGCAGTGGAGTTAACTGAGGAGCGAGCACCTAACTGAGTTATTTATAGCCAGCATTGTAGTGAGCTGAAAACCTGACAAATGTTTGTTCTGGGGGGGAACAATCTACTATTGTTGGTTTTAAGTTAATCTGAACGCTCTTTCACCTGCAGTAAGGACATTGTCTCCCCATGGTGTTTAGAGATGTTTTCTCCTCTGCCCTATAGCAACTGGCTTAACCCTAATGCTGCGGGATCGTGAGGTGTCTCTGGTGTCCACATTGGCCTCTGATTTGAATGGCCGCTTTGAGGCATCTTGCTCCAGCCTGCCCTGTGTGTGTCTTTGTGGGATGATGGTAGTTTGTCTGGAGGCAGTGATCATGGCACCAGCAAGAGTTGTAGTTTTGAAGGAGAGAATTGAAGTATCAGCTGCCCAGTTGTCATAAAACCAAAGATGACAGAATGTATCGGGGGCTTGTTCTTTATTGGTCATGGAATGTGAATGTTCTGGCTCCTCACCTGTGCTTTAGGAGGCCCCACTTCAATGCTTATTCAATGCTGCTTAATAGTTTTATGAAGCTAAGATACCCCAGTTATGCGTGGCAGAAGGGTCCTTGGCCCACGCGCAGTAGTTCCCACCCAACGGTAGCAGAAAGATAAGACTATTTCCCTGTGCAGTGTTAATGTCTGCAGTGGTAATGCTGCGTTTTGAACGGTGCCCGCTGTAGCATTCATATGCATCAGGAGAAATGTTCCCGTTCTGGCTGCGGGGAGATGGGAAGAGACCTTGTTTGGGGCATCTTGACCTATCGGGCTGTAGTTCATGTCCATTCCTTAGGGGCCTGTTTGTGTTCCTGCAGTGTATCACACCAGCAATCAGATCGCCCTGCTGGGGAAAGCTGTTCATCTGCTCTTCTGGCTGACCGCCGCCCAGGCTCTGGACTTGAGCTGTGATAAGGCCTGCTTCCAAAAGTAGCATCTATCGGCTCCAGCCAGCTTCATCACAGGGTAATTCTAGCGAATGCTTTTCAGGCAAGAATTCAGTCTTGCAGCTTAATCTCCGAACAAGGCCAGAGCGAGGGGAGTTGGGGGCAGTTTGGAGTAGACAGCTGCATGTCCCAGGAGCTAGTTGACATGGGAAAGGGTTGACCTGCTAAGGCAAGATTTGGGCTGCTTGCTGCTGGACTGCCAAACTCCATCAAGCAAACAAGGACTTGAAGAGCAAGAGTAAAGAGTTGCTCGTTTCCTGGGTTTATGAAAAACTTCTGGAGCCAGCTTGGAACTTTATGGCACATGCAGGAGCAGAGCAGAACTACTGGTGGCCCGGGGTGGGATCTGTGCTGCAGTCACTTGGTGGGTGTTCGTCTGACTCTTCTTGCCACTTTCCCAGCAGCAAGTTAGGGTCAAATAGTTTCCATAACTCCAGCTCCTAGAGGAGGCTTCTCCACATCACATAGTCATAAATAGTCTGTTGTTTGGAAGTGGGCTATTTGTGGAGAGCATTTTGAAAGACACAATATTTTAAGCTGTTCCCTCATCCCCAGGAAAACTTCAGGGACTCTCAATCTGCTGAGCTAACGCTTAAAAAATTCACGTCTAAACTTGGAGAACAACTTTTAAACATAGTAAATCCTGCCATGGCCTCATCTTGAAAGGGCCAGTGACCTTTCGAATCCTCCTTGTTCGCTCTTCATTTTTCATAACAACATCTTTGAGCTTGGGAATTACTGGATCTGTCAGAGTGGGGGACAAGGAAGAGCCACTCCCCGACTTCTCCTGATTCCCACAGCAACTGGGAAAGGACTGTTAGGAGTCTCCATGGGCCTCAGCTACACAGGCCAGATCTGGATCCAAAAGTCAAAGGGGAGAGATGCAAGCTCCATGGTTTTTGTTACACCTGTTCTGCAGCTATGGACCGGCCCCAAAGTCAGATCTAGTCCAACTTCTACCCTGGTGCAGGTGTTAACATGATCTTAAGTGAAATCTTAAGGGGACAAGGTGAAAATAAGCTCACTTCAGAGGCATGGTGACTTGGTTACATTCCCTATATGGTGTGCCTGTTTCTTTCCTCCAACTCTGAATACGGCTTCACCCATCTTGGTACAAATCGCCCCAGGCGGCCTGCGGCCCCAGCTGCTCTGGTCTCTTTGCCCCCCTACAACCTTGGGCTCAGCCCCAGATTTGATCTTGAGTCATTTTATACCCAAGAAACACCTGACAAAGTGAGACTTGAGCTGCCCCACAGGGCACAGAAAGAGGCTTGGCTTTGTTGAGTGGACTAGAAAAGCTGCTGGAGCCCTTGACTGGACTGCAGTACCCAGACGGCAGCAGCATCGCTTAGTAACTGCAGGTGCTGCACCATCGTCGCCCCCAGCCTGGGATGCTGGAAATGCTCCATCCAAGCAGTTTGCAAAACACCGTCTGTGAAACTTGAACATAAGGAGTCTCCCTTCTCACTGCTGCTTTTAAAAGGGAAAGCTGTTCAAAATGCAGGAGCTACTCATAGACTTTAAGGTCAGAAGGGACTATTCTGATCATCTAGTCTGACCTCCTGCACAACGCAGGCCACACAATCTCACCCAACCACTCCTGTAACAAACCCCTAGCCTATGTCTGAGTTACTTAAGTCCTCAAATCGTGGTTTAAAGACCTCAACGTGCAGAGAATCCTTCAAGAAGTGACCCGTGCCCCACGCAGCAGAGGAAGGCGAAAAACCTCCAGGGCCTCTGCTAATCTGCCCTGGAGGAAAATTCCCTCTCGACCCCAAATATGGCGATCAGCTAAACCATGAGCATGTGGGCAAGACTCACCAGCCCGAACCCAGGAAAGAATTCCCACCCATAACAATACCAAGGTGAATTGTACTGTTGTATTAATGTCAGTCAGCTACTTAAATGGCCAGTGATGTCACGTAGGTAAACAGGTGAGGAACCTGGAAACCATACTAACCAAGGCCAGGATAATGGTGACATGAGTTAAGGGGGGGCATAGGCCTCTCTCTGAAATACAGCGCAAAACCTCCATTGCTTACAGCGCTGGAGTTATTTCAACCATTCTGCAAGGACAGTAGAGACTAGAACATGGCCTCTCAACCCATGGGTCATGGCCCAAAATTTAGGGTGCCAGAATATGTCAAAGGATCATTCCACCCAGGCTAAATTTGTGTGTGGCACTGTGTCCCCATGTGCCAGGTTAAAGTGTAACTCTCACAAATTTGACCTGCCCAGCACCCCATGGAGGGGGCCCAGTCAAAGTGAGCGTTACTGCACCCTTGGAGGTCGCAACACCTGGAGCAGGGAGCTAAGCCCAGCCAATGCCATGGGATAGGTGTCACCACAGGGGTATGCACAGGGTACTTATTTAGTACGTTAGTGTGTCTAATATATAGCAGGGGTAAGACACATTTAGTAAGGCTTTAAATCTCTAAAGCTATTTACTGGGTGGCAACAGGCCATCAAGGTTTGCAAATGGGTCTTGAGCCCATAAAAGGTTGAGAACCACTGGCTAGAAGAGTGAGCCAAGAACCTGGGCTAAGCCCAGTAGGTGAGCTAGGGAGTGTTCATGTACACATACACACAGTAGATTTTATTTATTTATTTTAGGTTTATAATTAGCCAGCCAGTGGTCCTAAAGAGAGTGTGAGTGCGATCAAGTGTTACTCTTGCCTTTAAGATTTACTTTGAGAAGTAAAAAGAGGGGTGAGTGGGATAAAAATGTCTTTGGCTTTCCTTAGTGTAGTATGAAAAGGAGGGGGAGATGCTGTAGGTGCTGGAGAAATCCCACTGCACTACCTTTTGGGTTTACTAAGCGACCCTAGCTCCAGTATACACACCACTCTCCAGGTTAAGTTTATCACAGTGACGAGCCTCCTTTCAGACAGAAGTTTTTAAAGATCAGCTGCAGTTTGGATGGGCCCTTCACCCTGCTGCACGTGAAGCCCCAATTCCGGGTGGGATAGGAAAGTTCTGAAGCAGTGGGATATTGCATCTTCTACAAGATTGTCTAGTAGCCTAACATCAGAGCAAGCTAGCCTAAATCCTCTAGGCCAGACCTGTGACGTAGGGCCTAGAAAGACAGACTAGCTTCTTCTCAAGTGCCCCTTCCAATACTGTCATTTCCCCAGCAGCCTGCTTGGTAACTCTGTGAGCGATCTGAAGGCCATAATTCTCTCTCTCTCCCTTTTATTACTCATGTACTGACTAGCTGGCTAGGCCCACACTCTTGCACAGCACAACGCATTGTAACGTATCCTGCCCCTCTCTTCCAACGCACCTGCTGTGGGTGCACAGGCTCTGACTTTCATAAACCCTGAGCTGCCATACTCTGTCCTTCAAGAGAATTCCCAGTGTTCAGTATCCGCAACCTCTTGGCAGAGAGAGGTATAAATGCGAGATGGAAGAATTGACTCTGGCTTAGAGCAAGACCAGTGGAATTCCAGCAGGGGGCAGCATAAGCCAAAGAACCCACTCTAAACCCTCCATCGTGAGAAGCGGAATGAGAGGAACCAAGTCCATGTATGGTCAAAGAGGAAGCCAAGAGCAACTCTACCAATAATGAATGGAAGCCCCTGCCTCACGGGGCAGATGGTAGGGAGAGAAGAATGGTCCATATTAGGGCGCTGGTCTTTCAGAACTGCTTTCGGGAAACCCCCTCGCCCCAGTGTGGCTGCTGGAGATGAATCAGACCTTGCCTAAACTCCTGTCCACTGCAGCCTGTGAAAGGACTGGGACAGCTAGTGATAACAGAGCGATCTTGTTAGGGTGACCAGATGTCCCTATTTTATAGGGACAGTCCTGATATTTGGGGCTTTTTCTTATATAGATGCCTATTACCCCCCACCCCTTGTCCTGATTTTTCACACTTGCTGTCTGGTCACCCTATCTCTTGTGAACATGGAGCTGGAGGCTGCTAGCAGCTCTTTTGTCCTAGGACTCCGCCTACAACCCATTTCTTTTCAGCAGCGGGATGGTGTCATTTTCCCCCAAAAAAGTTCACTTGGCTATCCCACCTCTTCCACAGTCAATGAATCGCCACTGCCCAAGCACTGAGGCTGTGCTCACTACACCATCCCTCAGCCTATGGGCCTGGCAGCGGAGTGACAGATTCTTTATTAATGAGCTGGTTGTGAGGCTGAAGGGTGACAGACTGCCACATTCCCTATCTGCTTCCTAACATCCCTGCTGGGGGGCAGGGCGGGTGAGGCTATGTCTAAAGGTGAGAGAGAATTCCAGTTACCACAGCTCATGCAGGACTTCGCTTCTCTCCCACCATTACCATGGTGGGAGGTGGGCAGTGGTTTGTCTAAATGGGATGCCTACCTAAGCTGAGATCCCCTGAGTTTTCAATGGGACATTGAACTGATGGTCTGAAACAAGGCCAAGCAAAGTCAGCCCGCAGAGAGGCAGGGGTGACCTTTGTACGGCTAAGACCGATGTGGACAAAGAAATTGCTCCATGGTATGGCAGGGTCAGGCACAAAGTGTGAGACGTGCAGCGTGGAACTGTGATCCAGCCCTGGCAAAAAAGAAGGACCAACCCTGAAAATCAGTTGGGCCATGTCTGTGCTTGCATGACCAGGAACACTTTCTGTCCGGCCAGTCGCCTTCTCCCAACTCCTTTCGGCTGGAAGACTGGTCAATAGAGTCCAAGACCAGATGGGACCATTGTGATCATCAGATCTTACTTCCTGCATCACACAGGCCATAGCACTGCCCCACACTAATTCCTAGAGGAGCTCTCTTAGCAAAACAGCCAAGCTTGATTTTACAGATGTCAGTGATGGCAAATCCACCTTGTTCCAATGATTAATTACACTCACTCTCAAAAATGTATGCCTTGGGTCTAGTTTGAATTGGTCTAGTTTCAACATCCAGCCACTGGATTATGCCGTACCTTGCTCTGGTAGCGGGAAAAACCCAGGAGTAACTACTTATTCCCCATGTCATTGCTTACAACTGTACGCAAGGGTTGGCTGCAAGAATTGCTTTGGCAAAGCAGTGGGATGCGCCTGACGACTCAGTTTTGACTTTCTGCTGCTATGAGTCTATATAACGGTGAGTAAACACCTTAGTCGGGAAGTTACTTCCACAGGAAGAGCTGGTGGTGTAGCAGGGCTCCTCTTGCTGCATCTGTTGGGTGAGCAAGAGAAAGGCACCCTGGTTTGTGGGGGAAGGGGAGTGTTGGCCTCTAGTACTTTGATTGCATCCTGAAGTGGCCCAGGATATATTTAGAAGGAATTTGGTGCTTTCTGCGTTTTGTCATCCTTTTTTACCTTTTGGTCCTGTGCACTGGGGAGGAGGATGTAAATTATATTAGGGGGAGTAAAGGCTGCTCCAATTCCCCTGAGGCTACAACCCCAACGGGACTGAGGTGCTGCCCTTCCAGAGCTGTACCTTCAAAATGTTGAGCCTCAGCATCCCTGCTCCGCTGCTGCCTAGCCTGAAGTTCTGTCAATAAAATCCCCAGGGCTTCTCACCGGCTGGCAGTGATCATGCACCCAGCCCCATTGGTCTTCATAGCTGGGGCCTAAGACCCAGAGGGAGCCTCACCTGCCTATTCCCTGTGTGGGACCTGAGCCCATGTTTTCAAAGGCTGCCTAACAGCCTGGGTCCTGCCCAAAACACCCCTTGTTGCAGTGGCTTCACTCCTGCCTTGTGTTAGCTCAAGGATTAGACGCACATCCCCAGCCTGTGGGAGACCCAGGTTCAACGCCTTCCACGGCCTGCTGAGTAGGGATTCAACTCCAGTCTCCTGTGCACTGGCCTTTGGTGTATTCTTCAGCAGGTCTGTCTGTCTGTCTCTCCTGTTCCACTTGACATAAGGGTTTGGACCAGCATGTGACTGACTAGCCCGAGGGCTAGGGCGCTCACAGGGACATGGGGAGTGTGTTCAAGGCACTGTTCCACATGGCAGAGGTGGGAATTGAATCTCTGTCTCCCACCTGAGGGGTTAGTGGTCTAACGTCTGGGCTAAAGGGAACTGCCGCCTCCTCTTGTTCGTCAGGAGGGGGCTCAGGCACCAACATTCCAGGAGCTGGTTCATGCCTGTGAATCCCAGGCAGACCCAGATGCCTCCCTCTGGCCTGGACGTAGGCACCTAATTCTCTTGCAGGAGAGGGACTTGGATCACACCCCTATCCTTGGCCTTTCCTATTGGCTAGTTTAGGTGGCACCTTCCTCCGCTTGCTGTGGAGCCCTGTCTTCCGTGCAGGGACAATGGGTGGGACAAGATTCTCAGTAGGGAAATCTAATTGTTTGGCCTCCAAAGCATGCACAGGTGCCCTTCATTTAGCCCTATGACCTCACTCCCATTCCTGTTTTTTTTTCATTAGTTGTCCCCCTGTGGATCCTCCCCTTATGCTGGGGGGAGGTCCTTTCGCAGTGGGCTGGATACTAACAGGCTCCAAAGCATGCGCATACAACACCTGCACTGGTCTGGGCCTCTCCTTCGTATGGCTGACTTGAGAATACCCAGGCCATAGTTTATGGTCACTTAAAGGAAGGCAGCTGCTGTCCTGGCAGCCAGTACAAACAACAGGGAAGGGCACCTAAAGTTAGGTGTTGAAACACTCAGCCTACATCCTCATTGTGGATCTAGTCCTTTGCTCTTTCTGAGCTACAATAAATGAGAGGTTTCAGAGGAGAAGCCGTGTTAGTCTGTATCCGCAAAAAGAACAGGAGGACTTGTGGCACCTTAGAGACTAACACATTTATTAGAGCATAAGCTTTCGTGGGCTACAGCCCACTTCTTTGGATGCATGAATGAGAGTAACTCCTGGATGTCTTGCTCCTTTGCAGCTGGCTACGGTCGTGGAGTGCGCCTCTCTGACAAGGAGAGGCTAATGCAGAAGTAGAGTCAGGGGGAAGCTTTTCCTCTTCCGTTAATCTACTTCACAGCTGGTGGCCACGCTGCTTTTAGTGCCACCAGCGCTGGAATTGAACCAACAGTAATGGAAGGAAGCAGGAACACGCCCTTAGTTTGGGGGTTTGTTTCACAACCTTCTGTGAACAGACTCTTTAGGGGATAAGATTATATATGCTCAGTAGATATGCATGTGTATAGAAAACCCTTTACAGGTACAGGGTGAGTTCTGTCTACACTACTATATCCAGTTGTACTTGCCTAGTTGTACTTTTTACAGTTATTCAGTAGCTACTACAACTCTAGGAAGATTTCAGGGCTTGCTTGCAATGGAGCCTGGTCACTCAAAGAGAAAAAACCAGCTTCAATAGGGTTTACATGAATGAGGCTTCAGGTAGCTCAATGTAAAGCAACTTGTAGAATTACATGAACTGGGAACGTTATCATAAAAACCTGCCGGATCAGTTCTACTGTTGTAGGGATCAGTAATACAAACAATTACAAAACTTCTTAATTTCCTGGAGGGGGCGATGTTGCACTTCCCAATGAGACCATCATTGAACTCCAACAGCAGATCAGCTAATCTTCCTGAGGTATTACTGCACAACCGTGCAGTGATGTGATGCCTGAATCCAGAGTGCAAACAGGCTTTTTGCTTTCATTTAGGCTAAGTTTTGAATTCTGTTTCAGAGGAGGAAAAGAAAGCATCAGGTAATCTGCACCAGTAGGATATTTATTGCTTATCAACGGGCAGTTGTCTGATTTGTTCTGAAGCCATATGGTATCATCCTCACTCCTACAAACCGAGACAAAACAGTGTCGCTACTAGGGCACTGCCTCATGAAAGGTTTAACCTGAGAATTTACTTAAACACATTTGATCTGGGCTATGTTAAAATGTGGGTAAAATTCCCAGCTCTGCTGGAGCAATTGGGGAAAAACTCCCCAAACCCTGCCCCAGCTTTTCCAACAGGAACATTTATCCCCACGCTTCTGCCCCACCAAAATATCCCTGTTTTCCCTTAAATCTCATGGGGCCTCAAGGGACACTGTAGGAGGTTCTGCACCAGCTCTGAGGGCCCTTCCCTGGTATTAGACAAACACTGGGGAGTGTTTAGCAGTGGTGGTGGGAGGAGGTAGACGTGTGTCCTTCTCCCCCTCATACTCACCAGAACAGGCGAAACCTCGGCAGATGGAGGGGAACCAGTGCCATAGAAATATCTGACCCAGATGCAGGAAGAGGTGGTCTGCGTGTAGCTGCTGGTGGGGGAGCAATTATCTCACAAGTCTTTAAAAATAGTTTCTAAATCCATTCACTGTGAACCTGTTCCAGCCCTCCAACCAGCGCAAAAAAAACGTGTAGCTGACCTGATAGTTTCACACAATATCACATCTCCGTTACTGCATGCAATGGCTTAGTGTTGATTTTCATCCTTAATCATCGGATTTCAAGTTATCATCTTCCTTCCCTGAAGACATCTTTCAGGAGGAGGCTGGATACTGTCCTCCTTAAAACTTAGTGACAAAAGTGCTGGACAACATCTCTAAAAACCCAAACTCTCTGATGGTTTCCTGGCTTGCCAACACTTACCTAGCAAAATCTCTCCCCTTCACCCTGTTCAGCTGTGATGTGACAAGGACACCTTCCAGCAGCAATGCATAAACAAAGCGATAGGCCAATAATGCTAGAACCATCATGGTTTATTGACTTGTAGGCCTGACATACCAGCAATAGCACCTCCTGCTGGTTTGTTTTTGTATGTTACACTGGCATAAGATCAAATGCAATTATGAGATTGAACCAAAAGGTCTAATTCTTTAAAACCAGGCCCCCGTTCTGTATCTTTCACAAATGAATGGCAGTTTGGAATAAGCTACAGCGCACCCATGACAGGTAGTAAATGGCACTGCACAGTTAACACAGCCGTACTGCATACCACACCTTACAGGGAATGGTAACACAAGGGATTTGTGTTTAAGTTAACACCAGGCGGAGGCCCAAAGGGCACAGACAGGACACTGAGAACTGTTTGCAGGACAAATGAAGCAGACTGCACCATATTCATTTCTGAAATGGAGGTAGAGCCTTCAGCAACTGCAGGTGCCAGCACAGGAGCCTGGAGACTACAGCTATCTTGAGCCAAATCTCTTCCTCTTGGCTAAAGATGGAGCATTCAGGCTGGGACCTGTAGTCTCTATGTGCTACAGCTCCATGTGAAAGATGGGGCAGCTGCAAACTGTATTGTGGAATTGTATAGGTCACACAATTGGACCAGCCCTGCAGTATATGATCATATTATATATATATATATATATATATACACACACATGATCATACAGACAAACACCTGTCAGGGATGGTCTAGATAATACTTAGTCCTGCCATGAGTGCAGGGACTGGACTAGATGACCTCTGGAGGTCCCTTCCGGTCCTATGATTCTATAGTGTGGGCCAAGTTCAGGCTAGGATGGGTGGCCCAAGCGCACACTTCCACCCCAGATGCTGTTTGGCTTTTATATCTTTGGGATACGTTGGTGCTTTCCTTTCCTTTCTTAAAGCAGAGCAGAGAAAAAGATAACAGAAATTGTGGGGGGGAATAACTAACATACAATGTAAAGATACGATTTCAAGCTCGTTTGCTAATAATACTGGTTGAAAATATAGGGGGATTTGAGGAGGGGGGATAGATGAGAGCATTGCACAAAAGTCACTTGTTTTATAAATGTAACAGAAATCATGCATTACATGCCAATGAGGAAAGAATTAAGTCTTTATCCACCAAGGGGAGGATAACAGACTTTCTGACAAACCCAAAACTACTGAATGCTAGTAAGTACCGGAATCCCACTGAAACCAGATATTGCCAGAGTAATTTAGAACATTAAACCGCTTATAAGGGGAAACTTGTGCTTAGCAGAGGGTAAATTCAATGCTGGAAGCCATAACGTTTCCCTGGATACAATACAGTATTTGGTAGGGGTAGAATTTGTATCCAAAAAAACTGAGAGTTAAGAATAGTGGCACAACTCGCAGTAGGATTCTTGTCAGACTATTTTGTCTGCTACAGGGTACATTGCATCCTTCCTTCTCTGTGGAGACTGTACAAATTCCAAACCGTTCATAAGACACCGTTCAATGAAAACCAAATGAATTGCACCAATGGGAAGAAAAAGGGAAAAACCATGCAGCATCCCTAATCTGTAACAGGCGAGGCTTTATAGACAACACTTGTGTGCTGTCCAGTCTGAATACACTGTTAGAATCTCCCGTAGTGCAGAATCCATTGGCATTTTGAACCATCTGCAAAGAGCAGATTCACAAAATTAAAAACAAGGGGCTCCTCCTGATTAGTGTTAATTTTAAAAAGTTTTTGGAAACTTTCAAAATGTGCCTTTGAAAGAATCACATCCATTCCCCCTGGAACCGAACATGGGAATCCACTCCCGCTCATCACTGCCACAATCATGTTTTGTCTTCAGAGAGGCTTCCATTTTTCCTTCCTATTCCTCTTCCTCCTCCTCTTCTTCATCATCATCCTCATCATGGCAATGTGTGATTTCCTGAGGAGTCTGGGGGAAAAGGTTAGGTGGTTTAATCTCACTGACTGACCGGGTCAGTTGATGCCGTTTGTAGTCGGAATCTTTGAAATCCACTGAGGTGCGGTTGCGTGTGGCCAGAGGTGACTCCTTTTCATTGATGTCAACATGAATGTGCTCCACCGTCGATTCATGTGGCATCTATACAAAAACAAGAGAGAGGACTGGACCTGTCTTATTGTCCCAGGAGGAATGCTGTGATCAGCCATGCAGATGCTCTCATTATTTCTCCAATAGATGCAGATACTAATGAAAAACAAGCATCTGAAGTTTGTTAAATATGCTGTACGGATATGTAACCCTTGTGATTGTGACCAGAAAGGCAGGCCCCACCATGCTGTGTATGCTTGTACCATTACAGAACTAATACTAAAACGCAGGTATGCGTGGGGACTTTGGGCTGAAACTGACCCTAGTGAAATAGTTTTCACTACTCTTTGAAGCACATAGCTCCTTACAGATGAAGACCAGTGACTTTTCATGCTATCCATTCAGAACAAATTGGCCCGTTATCATCTGAAGCTTCCTGAGATAGCACAAGCCCGTGACACTGACATTAATATTAACATCAACATCAGTACTGAGGGCCAATAATTAGCCTCATTACAGCTTATGGGACTCTCCCATAGGAAAGCCAGTGTGGAGGACAGCAAAACTGGTAACTAGATCCAGTGTTATCCCTCTGTATGTCTTCTCACATCACTGCACGCATCCACAACTCTATGCTGTTCTAGATGTGATTCTGAGGATGAGCCCCATGTCCTTTATTTTAAGCACCAATATTTTTCTTTTATAATTCCTCCTATCCCCACTGAGCAGCCGTCATTACTGCCTCTGGCTGGGAAGGTGGCCAGCTTCCGGGGTGGCCAATGCCATCCTAGCAAGCAGGAGTCCATCACCCTCCACTAAAGACCTCAGACACCTCCATAACAAGCTTAAGCGCCTCCAAGCCATAATATGAGAATGTGAGTTTCCTATCTCTTCTGCACTACAGTAGTGATGTCCCCGAGTCCTTAACAGTGTTTATCTGGTTCTGCCAACACCACTCACTAGACAGTTCTAATGGCATTTGCCTGTCAGGACTGCTGCTGGTTTCTCAGTGGGTTACAACTCACCAGTACGTGGGCGGCTCTGAAGAGGTAGCTGAATGGATAGTACAGGAGGTTGATGAAAGATGCTGCATAGAGATCTGCATAACGCATCACCTGGCTGGCAAAGAGGGTCTGTCGTGAGCCACTACGGAACAGGCTTCCCATCATCCCGTAGCACATGTCCATGTCGTGAGTCACTTTCTACAAGCAAAAGGCAGATTAAATGCTCTGGCCAGACAGAGAGCAACGCAAACTCAAACAGGGAAAAGACTGTCACATAACTGGGACATTCTGAGTTCCTGAGCTGCTCAGATTCTGCAGGGGTTCAGAATAGAGAGGCGCTTAACAGGCTGTGTGTGTTCTAATAGCGAGACCCCACAGAGTCCATATTTACATCTAATGGGGGGGGAAAGTTGTACTGGAATCAATGACATTTTATCATAGCTGCAGCCATCCCACCAGGCTGTGATGTCATCTGAACAGGGGTTGCCTGATCAGTAGATGGGAAACTTCCAGGGAACACCAAGAATGCTGCAGGAGGTGGTGACAGAAAGCCAGTGGGTGCCCCATCTGAGTCAAGATGGAATCAATGCCCCGGAATGGTACCCAGGGGCACTATGCTTCTGCAAGTGCCACCTTTAGATCAGGCATAAAACCAAGGTCTTGACCATGGCATTCTTCCTAATAGTGCAAGTGCTACCCCAATGTCCTGGCCAAATTCCAACTGGGGTAATAACCTTCTGTCCTTTTTAATTTCAGTTGAGTGTGATATACTTTACTTCCCTGCTTAAGAAAGCTATTGTGTAATGCTGCTGTAATGTATGCATGCTGTAAGCTGCTGTATTCCACCCCAAAGGTGGCTGCATTTTAGTGCTGAGGGAAGTGATCCCGGTATATGGTTGTGTATCAGACTGTAAAGCACTTTGGGATCCTTCAGTGTGAAAAGGTGTTTTTATAATTGTTACCTTAATACGTCTCTGGATGGAACTGATGTCAGGCCGTTCGTTGCTGCTACTGTCCAAATGCCTGGTTATAGAAGAAAAATTACACACCATTGTTTGAACATGTTTAGGAAACTAGGAGGCTTAGGGGTGGGGTATTTTGTGGTTAGGAAGAAATAGAGGAAAGAAGGCTAGCTTTGTGGGTAGAACCCAGGATTACTAGAAGCCAGGACTCCTGAGATCAACTCCTGACTGTGCCACGGACTCATGGTGTGACCTTGAGCAAGTCATAACCATTATGTGCCTCAGTTTCCCCATGTGCTTACTTACAGGGGACTTGTTAGATTCATTATCTAACATTTGCAAAAGTGTATTAAGATCCTCAAATGGCAGCTGCTGCTTGGTGGAGGGAAATTATTATTTCTTCTTATTATTATATGAACGCTGGAATACTCACTTGTAAAGCTCCGCCAAGAAAATGTCCAGACTCTGCAGCTCTTCAAAAAGGGCTGAATAATTCCAGAAGAGAGAAGAGGGTTAGAATGCGAAAACTGAAGACGTGCCAAAAGCCAAAGCATCACATTTCCAGCTCTTCTCATAGGAGGCGGCCGTGGCCAGGAATGGAAAATAAAGCAGAGTGCGCAGCTGCTAGGGCTGACGTGCCGGGAAACAGGTGTCTAATCTAGATGGTTCAGATAAAGAGTTGAATGCAGACTGTGCAGGCCTGGCAGCGCTCAGGACTTGTTTTCTGGGACTGATCCCTGTTGCTTTGGGGCCCACACTGCATGTTTTAGATAAGTAAGTTCTTTGACATCAATGGGGCAATTTGCGTGAGTAGGGCTACAGGACTGGGCCATTAAAGTGGTTCTACCCTGAAGGCAGTTCTGTCCTGTGTTGTGATTCCTGCTGCTGTCTGCAGCTGAATGGAACGAAGCTGGGTCCCAAATAAATGAAGTGAAAAATAGAGAAAAAAAAATAAAACAGGCTAAATGAAAACCGGAAGGCTGTGAAGGCTGACAGCAGAGGGAGGTGACCCCCCTAGTCCAATACTGCAACTAATGCCACGCTAATTCCTCTAGAATACTGGTGAGCTGCTGTTCCAGCCATGGGAGAATGGGATCTTTGGCTTATCCTAGGGATTAAACATGGGAGCTGCTTTCACCTCAGACTTCCCCCTGCTCTGACCTCACACCTCCCCTATCACCTGCCTTCCCTGTCCTCATCTGCCCTGCGACTTTACATCATGAATAAGTACACTAAGTCTCTAAGCTTTTTAGAGCACCGCTGTTCCGCTGTTCCTCTGCAGCAACATGATTAAACACAACAAATGAGATCCGCATTGCTGCTGCCCTACAAGCAGCTCACCAGCAAAGGGGCTAGCCCAGTGACAGGGGAGATCTGTTTGTGCGTGAGGCTCAGGATGCGATTCAAGCATCACTTTGACACAGATGCCAACGGAGGAAGAGAAGTGGCGTGAGGGGGTGAGAATACATACTTTTTAATGAATAACAAGCCATCTTCTAACAGGGCTTTTGAGAAGTGACTGTTTGATGGAGGGGTGTACTGATCCAGTCAGTGAAGGAGGTGTGGCTTATTAGGAAAAAATTACATGGGTTTGGAACACTTTAGCCCATCGGATCACAGCTTCTATCTATGCCACATAGAACTCATTTTAATACACAATGCAGCTGGAAATTTCATATCCCCCCACTGTGTCCAAATGCAAAAGGCCTAGCTCCATCCTCGCTAAGAGATGACAGTGTTACCAACAGCCAGGACTGTGATCTGAAAGGCTGAGCAAGATTCCAATCTTTTCCCTCAGGTAATAGGACTGCATCAGCCCCTAACACAGATGCCAAAGGCAAGGGGAAGATCTCAAGAAAAAAATAAACAAAAGCAGATGCACACTGTCATAGAGCCCCTCCAAATCCTGCCCCAGCTTTTCCCCTTGACAACATACAAACAATACAATCTTGAGAAATAACACTAAAATCTCCCCCCAGTTACAATAGACCAGCCGCAGTGAGGTCAATGTTGCTGCACCAGGGAAGTGACAGCAAACTGGTTGCCTAGTTTCGTACAGCTTTTGTCAGTCCAGACATGCAGCTCCTGGGCTAGTTCGGGAATCACCAGGAAGGTCCTCCAGCCCTGACGTTTCTTGGACTTTAGGATGTCTCCAAAGATGTGGTCTCCAATGTACAAAATGTCCTTGCCCTTAGCCCCCAGCAGGTCACAGATTGTATCTGAGGAACCTGCGAGGGAATGAAAGCAGGATGGGTCAGCAATTGTGAACTGAAGGGAAAGATTTCTCACATTTCAGATGCTCACAACTCAGGCATATGCCTGTCACTGCAGTGCAAAAACAAGTGTCCAGTAATTGCAGCTACTCACAAAGCATACACTGACAGCCAAGACACAGGGAGCTGTGGGCTACAGACACAGCAAGTTGGCCATCTCTTCCCAGAAACCATCTTTGCCAAGTGTATTATCTCTGCTGGGCCAGAAAGCAGCATCCTTGGGGGTCTCCCCAAAGCCCCAGTCTGCTCCATATTAGCACATCACAACAGTAGCCAAGCACTTGCACCTATTTGCACTACAGGAATGCCTGCACAAAGTGCTCAGTGCTGTGGGCAGTATGTGGGGTGGTCAGTGCGGGCTCTCATCTTCCCCTGAAGTGAATGAGCCAGATCCTCTTCATGTGTCAGAAGAGCTGAGTTCCCTCATTCCCATTACCCTTCCTTTGAAGCAACATGCGAACTGGGGCAGAGGATTCAGGGTGCACCTGGCAAGTGGCTGACCCTGGCATTGCAGTATGAAAACAGCTGAGAACTCCTGGCCAAGTCCCCAGTGTGCTAAAGCAGCCACTGCTCTCCCATGCCCTTTAAAATCCTTGCACAATACTGGATGATGAGTGGGTCCACCAGGTTACACTGAAGGACTTGCCGATCAGAAACACTACCACGGATTAACCTGACAACCCCCAATTATGCCAGTAGGCTGAGAAGCTAAATCTCTGTTTATGCTCATTATAGAATACACATGAGATTGTTCTCGCTTTACCGCCTGAATAGACGATGCCATGCTGCAGAGGCCCTGTGTAGGTACCAATCTTCAACTTGCCAGTAACCTGTACAGAAGAGGAAAGAAATCACTTTAGTGACGGGCAACTGGTGTGGTGGATCTTTTCTGCCTGGTTTTTCCTAATTCTTCCTTCTCTTGGACCCCTGTCTCTCCCTGGGAGACTGGAGGCAGCTTTCACTCACATGGAGGGATTTTGTGTTTCACTCTTCTCCATACACAGTTTGTTGTATTCTAATTTAGCCAGGAAGGACTAAGTTCTGCCCGTCACACACACCTCTGATAGCAATGAGGCTGACCGGGTGTAACGAAAAGCAAACTCCAGCCCAATGCCTTCCATGAATTTCAATGCAGAGTCCAGTCTAGAAAAGTTCCAGTTCCTGTTCCAAGCTGCCTAAAGAAACCACGTGGGTAAGTGTGCAGTACTTACAGTGTCTACTTGCCGCAATACTGTGCCTTCTCCAAAAAAGAGGGGCTTTCGTGCATCCACTAGGATCAGATCAAAGTAGGACTGCCATGGCTGATGAGAGCTCCCAGGCTAGGAAAGGAAAAACCATAAAAGCATCAGCTGCCTTCAGCCTCTTCTCAAATCACTTATACATTTTATAATACAAGCGCCTATATTTATTGCACCTTTCATCCTGAAGGATTCCAGAACACTTTCATAAACTACATATCGAGGAATCACTCCACACACTGCAGAAATGCAGCCACCTCTGGGTCCAACATGACAGCAATTGATCATCATCAAGAAACACTACAGTTTAGAGGAGAAAGCAAAAAATACTGCATCCAAGAGAAATTCCACTGCAGAGAAATTTAGGAAAGCAGATTATAAATAAACCACAGTGGAATCTGATAATCCTGCAAAAAGTGCAATGGAATAGTTACCTAAAAGGAATCTTTTTTTTTTTTTTGTTGGTCAAATGGGTAAATCCAACAGGATAGCACCATTCTGTGGTGCTCAGAAGGGAGAGTACTGAATTACCAGCACCACTTCCTAAAGCATTTTGTTTTCCTTGGAGGTTTCCATCCAGTACTAAGTCCAGCCTGGTTTGGGAGACTGACATCATAGGCTGAGATGGAATGACTGCATTGAACATGTAAGATAATAGATCAGCTGTTGCAGTGAAGGATATTGTAAATTACATAGCTGCCAGTTGGCGTATAAAGGTGACACCCTGCATAGATCCATGCTCACTGGATTATTCTAAGGAAGAGCTCCGTGAAGCTGAAAAGCTTGTCTCTTCCACCAACCAAAGTTGGTCCAATAAAAGACATTATCTCACCCACATTGTCTCTCATATCCTAGGACCAACAAACTGCAACCACACTGCAAACAACACTGGATTCTTGTGAAGTCAGCACCTGGCTTTGTGAGCATTCTCAAAGATGGTAGGAAACAGCCTGGACTCCTACTCACATGTAACCGCTCTGTACCAAAGCCACGCATCAGAGGCACAAGCACCCATCAGCATTTATCTATGCAGCACACCTTTCTCTGAAGTTTGCTGAAATCAGCCGGGAGGGTGGGGGGTAGGCAGGGGTTGCCAACACTCCCTAGCTGGTATTCACAAGGATGGGAGGTATTTTTAGTAAGTGAAGGGTGCCCGTTATGAAAATAACCCCTGCTTGAATTTATTGACCCTCACAGCATGGTGCAAAGGCACATATTTTGAGTCAAAAGAGTTTTCTGACTATAGATCGTCACTGAGGAGGTGGCAACAGTTCAGAGATGGGGCTCTTTGTTTCATTTACTGTGGGGAGTTTAATTTAGCAAACTGGTTTTCATTTGTGACATGTGCCCAGGTGCAGTGTTGACAGGCACATGAAAATAATTAAGTAACTCCATGAAACAGGAGCTGAGCCATGCATTGTGTGATTGATGAAGTAATCAATTAAGCTGAATGTACTAAGCAGACAAAGGTTTGGAGCTCCTGTTTTACATTTAAACATTTCAGGGCCTGCCTCTGCCCTCACTTGTACCAGTGTAAATCAGGACTAACATGACTGAAGTCAGTTGAATCACGCCAGTGAGATCAGTATTAGGACCTAGACATTCCTTTCCATTTACAAAGCCCTTTTGCTCTCCAATAAGATTTCTTATTGGCACCTAAACTTTGTCAGTTTCATACTGATCTTAACTGCAAAATGCAACCTTATTAGATTATGTTATTATTAAGGATTCTTGTTTTAAAACAGCTGACAACATCTCTCTCTAAATGTTCTATTTATATTTGGATTTGATCCTGTGTAAATAAGGAAACTAAACAGCAACTGTGTTTTAACTATACCTGCTAATCCTCATGCAGTCCATGAACCAGGATTACAATCCTATTACACTACACAGAGATAATGATGTGCATTAATTTATAGTAAAACAGCAGTCCTAGAGTCACATACCTTTGGTCCATGTGAAAAATCAAACAAATAAGTCATAATTTTCTGAAAGACAAAATTAGAAATGATTTACAGGACTTTAAAATATACATTTGTGTAGTTTATAACAACATACTTCTCAGTCTCCACCTTTTCAGACTACAGAACTTTTTTAGTTTTACAATTTACTGTCAGTTTTGGCATTAGATTTTATTGCAATTTGGGAACAAAATTAATAAAACATCAGTTGGAGTTAAAACAGTAATTTTTCTAATCAAAGAATAGATTTGCCTTCAAAATCTGCACACTACTTCAAATATATTTTAGAGACCTTTAAAATGATCTGTGAGCTTTCTATACATAATAATGCTGTGATATCTTGCGATTTCCCAGGGCTTTAAACAAATACCTTGCACCACTAAAAAGAGGTAATTTCCAGCTTCTCTCCACCCGGACAAAGCACCAATTTCTAGCCCTCTAGCCTTGATGGTTCAAAAGTTATTGGACTGTCACTTGATCACAGATTCAGGATTGTCTGATGCCTTCATGTATGCATCAGAACAGTTTGATTGTAGGGAAAGTTTTGCATTTTGGGGGCGACTGGTTTTAAAAATAACAATACTTTGCATTTATCCAGCACTTTTCATCTGCTGAGAGACCGAGACACAGATGAGGTAACTGACTTGCCCCAGGTCATACCATAAATTAGTATCAGAGCCTGGAACAGAACCCAAGAGTTTTGAAACCCAGCCCTCTGCTTTAATCCCTAAATCACACTACCTCTCACTCAGGAAGTATATAGAATACACTCAAAGTGTCATAGTGAAACCAGAAAACGTATGAAAATGAATATCCATTTTTTCTTCATTAAATTCTACGCAAATCCAAATATTTCAGCAGCACTTACATCTGTGTATTTATAGTCACTGTTTGTGGCAAGAAACACCTTTCCAACCTCATTCATGCGGCTGAGCAGTAATGGCATTTTCCCCTAAAAGGACACACAAGGATTACAGACACTTTACCACTGGGAAAAACAAGGCTCAATTAAAATCATGCTTGCAAGACCACACAATTTTAAACTGGCAACGGCATCAGGAAAACGTCCTTGCACGTAGAAATGAAAAGAGTGGAAGAAATGTAAATGGGAACCATTAACTGCGTCCACGGGTGCTAGCAGACCCTGAACTCCCCACGATGATATTAAATAGTTTAGTGGCACTTCACACACTGTAGCATGCTCACCCACTACCAGCTCCACTTCAGACAAACTGGATGTGGCCCCTTGGGCTTCTGGTAAATTACCAGAATGAGCCCTTTGATAGAAGGTTTGAACACCCAAGTCTACAGGTAGGAATGTGTCATAATTCAAACATCAAAGTTAGAGTGAGTTTGAGGCTGGAGCTGTTTTTATTAAGTTATAAATCCTAATTCAGCCATGTGTAAATTACAAGAGTGACCGACTACCCCAAAACAGAAGTTTCCAAAGCAGTTTGCAGACAGGTAACTAGACTGGTTAATTACTTTAAAATGAAACATTGCAGGCAGGCAATGAGTCCATAATGTGGACTGGCTGGTATCAGTACTTTAAACCAAATGACATTCAGATAAGTTTTTACTATCCATGGGGCCTACTCATGGAGACTGGCGGCAGAATGCTCACTTGCAGCTCACACACTTCCTTCAAAGGCAGTCCGAAAGCAGGAAGGAGTGCACAGTTTCAGCTTTCCTAGATCAGACATTGCACTCACTTTGGAGGGAAGTTTGAGAGATTGAACCATTTCTTGGAATTTCCCCTCCCCCTCATGCCTCTTTCAGTGGCTGGCTATATCAATACTTCCATCTGGAAAAGATGTCAGCCTCTTCTGAAGCTGAGGTCAATAGAGCTGCATCACTGTGGTTTATGGTGCTAACAGAACCGCCAGGTAAAAGAAACAGTCCCCTTCCCCACCAAGAGAGTCTGCATGTGCCTCACCAACACCATCACCTCCATCATGTGCTAAATTCTCCTCTATCTTTTATAATCTGTTTAATAGATGTGTGGATGAAAACCAAGCCATGTGGATTATTGGGTTGGGACACAGGCCGGGTTTCAACTTTCCACTTTGTCTTTGGTTATTACAGTAGAAGCCATGCTTATCAGTTTTCTAATTCAGTAAAACAAATCAACACGTTTTCTCCTTCCCCCCACACTTCCTGCCTGTGTTCTCGGTACAGTATGTCGCACAGCACAGCAAAGTAACTCCACACTTACATCTTTCACTACATACTTCTCCAGATTCTCAAGTGTCTTTTCCTTGAGGGTTCCCTGAAATAGAAATAACAGAACTCCATGAGATGCTGGGCTTAATGATCTAACACACATCAGATTATCTCCAACTTCCACACTGTCAAAGCCCAGTAAAAATACAAACCAGGAATGAATCTGAACGGGTGACTCAGACAGAGAGCATGAACTATCACAAATCCTATGAGCCATGCAGTCTCCTACTCTGGTGATAATTTTAGAGGTGAATAATCCACTTTAACACCATTTCAATCCTTTCAGGAAGGAATGTGATAGAAACAGAAACTAATATAGGTTGCCATACCAGATCAGACCATTGATCTCCAGTCTCCAGCAGTGACCACAGAGCTTCAGTAAAAGGCAAAACCCACCACAAAGCACCTGGTCAATTGTGCAAAAAAATGTATGAAAAATTCCCTTCTGAATCTTGTAGAAATCAGATGACAACCGGAAGCATAAAATGTGATCAAATAATATGAAAGTGCTCCATCCTACTCATTATGGGACTCTTCCTGGGAATAAGAGGAGCAGAATCATGCCTTCAGCTGCCATATTTACAAACGTTATTGATCAGGAAATCCAAATAGCATACGTAGATATGTTTGTGTATATAAAATTGGGTTGCCCCCCACACTAAGCAGAGCATCAAAACTTATGAAATTCTCCAACCTGCACACACAGATTCCTAACAGCATGAAGCAATTAATACTCTACAGTAGATGTACAATAAAATCAATATTGCAAAAATTAATAGTCCACAACTTCAATACATGGTATAAAATGCAAATATGGTTCATGGTGCAATCTTTAAATCACTTGTTAATTATAGCTAAGGAAAATGAGGATTGGATGAGATAGAAGGACAGAGGGAGTCTCCTGTCTAATGAGAGAGAGAATCACTGTCCCCAAGGGTGTAGTCCTGCACCATTCACATATCTGGTCACTAAATGGCAAAACAGGTTTCTTTTACAGGGATATAGTCACATGTTAACTGCTTCCATTTCAAGAGTTAAAGACAGGTGTAGCTCAATTAATGACTAATAAAAAATCCCAAGGAGTTCCAATCACCTGGTAATGAACCCAGTCAACAGCATCTCTGACATCCTGGAACATACTCCTGAAGGACATAAAGAGGTCTCCATCTTTAAACCCCGTTTCACAGCTATGAGGAGAAAGAAGAGAGATCAGATATGTCAGATCAAGAACAGCAGCCAGTGTGCACAGGACCTCTGTGACTAAGAAGCAACCAGGGAGACAAGATAGTGCAATCTATCTGACAGACAAAACTCGTATTCCCAACTTGTATTCATTGTTTCCTCTTTTATTCCTTCGTGGGTGCTGGAATTGAGAGAATGCCCGGTAAATAGTTTCCAGTTAACGGAGTCTATCTGAACAGACCTGGTATATACAGCAGCATGAGAGGTGTTTGTTACCCAAATGTGCTATTCATTCAGAACTTCAGGAAGCAGATTCCTGTCTCTGGACCATGCACTAGTAATGTGGTATTTCAGATTTTTGTGACTGGGTCTCTAGTCTCTCCCTCCTGACACTAATGGAATGGTAAGTACATAATGATTAAGGACATGGAAAGATTTCCATTTTAGGAGTGATTGATAGACTGGGACCGTAGTTTAAACAGCTGATAAATAAGAGAGGACAGGATAGAGGTATACAAAAAGATGAACGTAATCAAGTAAATTAAGTGTTGCTGACTATCCTCTTTCATAACCCAAGAAAAAGGAGATATTCAATTAAATTAAAAGTCAACGCATTTAACACTGATAAAAGGTAATGTTGCTTTTTTATATCACAGTGCATAATTATCCTGTGAAACTCACCACCACAAGATACCACTGAGGCCAAGATTTTACATAAGATAGATTCAAAAAAGGATTTTATACTATATATAAAACTTCATGCTTTGGGGCATAAGCCAATCATTAACAGATGCGGATTAAGAAGAAACTCTATTATGGGCAAATTATTCCATAATTGTCCACTAAAGGGTACTGGCCATTTTTCAGAGATAGGATACTGGACACTGATCTGATCCAGAATGGCAATTCCTGTGTCCCTAGGCAAAACTGCATATGTGTTTAACCTTTACTTTCCAAGAATGTAATACCTGGTATCACTTCATAGCTCGTGAATCATTCATGCAGCTGCATCAAGGTTTGCTAGCTCAAAATGTAACCTACCATTTTAAACATACACCTCTTTGCAAGCCCATGTAAATATTGATTTTTAGCCCCCCAAAATCCCATATGTCTCAATGTTCCTTTTCTAAACCAAAAAGCATTGACAGCACAGCACTCATGAGCAACCCCAAGATAACAGGTGCTGATGCACATACATGATGGAGGAAAAAGAAAACATGTACATTTCCTGCTTCAAAAAGCTTGCTATGAACAGTAAATCAAAAATTACTATAAAAAATTGGGAAATGTATCCTTTAAAAGTTATTAAAACCAGACTTAATATTTTAGACAATCCTCTCATTAAGTGAATCTGTTTTTTTAAATCAAACCCATGTCATTAGCATATTTCACTTTTGAGTGAACGAGGTTCTTAACCATGAAAATGTTAAAACTACTATATGGGGAACCTAAGTGGCTCTGGTAATTGGCCTTGGGAGTTTTGCCTCTAGGTTACTGGTTCAAATACAAGTCTAATTACAAATACAAGGCATTGAAAATAGACATCTAAGGGCTGTTTGGTGGCCACTGTGTTTGTAGTAAGTTTGTGGTCTCAGATCACAAACTTCCACGTCATCAAACCTCCAACTCATTTGGCATTATTTGTTGGAGTCTTAGCTGAGGCGCCAAGATCAGAGTGGAAATGGAAACCAACCATTCACTTGGTTCATATCTAGAGGTTGTCTCTCCACGTTGTGGCAACTAGTGCATTGAGACAGGTACACAGTATGAGGGAAGAGCTGCATTGCCAATGTCTTTACTGCATCCAATTGGTCTAGGCCTTCAGTCTCCAGAGATGTTAATAGACATTTCACATCAGCACAGAATTCACTTTTATATTAAACAGCTAAAGAGGACTGATCTTAGTCCCAGTGATGTCAATGGAAAGATTCGCATTGACATTAGTGGGAGACTGGACCTCGGTAGAGCAGCTTTGTGCTGTACCCTGCATCCATTATTTAAAACATATATTCAAGACTGCACTATACCATTAGTTTTATAAAATCAGGCAGTAAACGTACCTAGAATACCTGTCACAGTTAGTAAAGAAATCTATTAGGCAAGCCAACAGGTAGGTCTCTGCAAAGAAACAAAACAGAATTTTAAAACAAGAGAAACAACATAAATTAAAATAACGTTTGGGGTAGGAGTCTAGAGGAAGAGAGGTGTTCATGTAACTCAAAGCACACCAGCACAGGTCCCAATGTGCTGTCAGGAAGTCAACGGCAAAATACCCATTCATTTCTGTGATGAAGGATCAAGCCCTACAGTAGCTAACTAGGGACTTACCTGGTAGATTGAACAACGTGTTCAGAATGTAAAACCTCTCTGTGTCATCCCTTTGAATAAATTTATTTGGGTACTGCTCCCGAGTTTCTGGCCTGAAAAACAAGATAGTAAAGGGAAAAACTGAATGAAACAATAGCATACTCTATAGTTCTTAGAATCTGATCATAAAAGGGCCAATTAACTGAAGATTCCCTCAAGCTTTAATCAACACCTAGTTTTACCATATGCTGAGGGGGAAATGAACAGTGTGTTGGTGACACAAAAGTAAAAACACTCCATAGCTGTGTTGGCTCTAGCAAAAATATCCATGGTTGGTCAGTAAAGTGAACAAATCTGACACAGGGAAGCAGAATGGTTGAGTGAGCACAGCCTTACCTTCATCCCTGAGCTGATAGCCAGGGGATACTTAAATCCACTGCATTTTTATTGTTTGTTTAAACTAATTAAACTTTCCCCTAGTTTTCATGTGTTTTTTTTTAAAACACCCACATGCAGCTTTCATCAGCAATGTGCAAGGTGGTTCTGCTGGAGACGATAATGAGGCTCTTTGCAATTAAACAGCAGGGTGGCAATGTTAAAAAAAACGTAATTATTCTCATTCTCTTAAAAGATACTTTTTAAGTGATCACTGGCAGAATTATGCTATTTGCATTCAAAGCATCCATTATATATATACATAGCAGGACCAAACTCAGGGCACATATCCAACCCCACTGGAGTCTGTGAAGACTACATATACATATGAGAGATTTGAGCACACATCTGAGCTTTCATTTTTTAAGGTTTCTACTTCCTGCTGCAGAGACTTGCTAGCTTGAGATGAGCTTATCAGAAGGCCTGTCTGATGGCCTCTGGGATTCCTGTTCAGTTGCTACTGAACTTAACTGTTCCTCCATTCCATCAACTCTAGCCTCATATTATGGATTTGAGAACTTATTTGGTCACATTTTGCATCTAGCACTGCACTCCCTCATTTTCTTATTTAAACTTTCTACTCATAGAGGTAAGAAGAATGCTAACAGCTAATGGGGACTGCAGAACATCACACACAGCTTTCACACGGCTTTACTATTAGAATCATAGAAGATTAGGGTTGGAAGAGACCTCAGGAGGTCATCTAGTCCAACCCCCTGCTCAAAGCAGGACCAATCCCAACTACATCATTGCAGCCAGGGCTTTGTCAAGCCAGGATTTAAAAACCTCTAAGGATGGAGATTCCACCACCTCCCTAGGTAACCCATTCCAGTGCTTCACCACCCTCCTAGTGAAATAGTTTTTCCTAATATCCAACCTAGATCTCCCCCACTGCAACTTGAGACCATTACTCTGTGTTCTGTCATCTGCCACCACTGAGAACAGCCTAGTTCCATCCTCTTTGGAACCCCCCTTCAGGTAGCTGAAGTCTGCTATCAAATCCCGTCTCACTCTTCTCTTCTGCAGACTAAATAATTCCAGTTCCCTCAGCCTCTCCTTGCAAGTCATGTGCCCCAGCCTCCTAATCATTTTTGTTGCCCTCCTCTGGACTCTCTCCAATTTGTCCACCTCCTTTCTGTAGTGGAGGACCCAAAACTGGACACAATACTCCAGATGTGGCCTCACCAGTGCCAAATAAAGAAGAATAATCACTTCCCTTGATAGGCTGACAATGCTCCTACTAACTCATGCAGCCCAATATGCCGTTAGCTTTCTTGTTGCTAACATACCTGTAGAAACCCTTCTTGTTACCCTTCACATCCCTTGCTAGCTGCAACTCCAATTGTGCTTTGGCCTTCCTGATTACACCCCTGCATGCTCAAGCAATATTTTTATACTCCTCCCTAGTCATCTGTCCGAGTTTCCACTTCTTGTAAACTTCCTTTTTGTGTTTAAGATCACCGAAGATTTCTCTGTTAAGCCGAGCTGGTCGCCTGCCATATTTGCTAGTCTTTCTGCACATCGGGATGGTTTGTTCCTGGCCCCTCAATAAGGTTTCTTTAAAATAGAGCCAGCTCCCCTGGACTCCTTTCCCCCTCATATTAGCCTCCCAGGGGATCCTGTCCATCAGTTCCCTGAGGGAGTCAAAGTCTGCTTTTCTGAAGTCCAGGGTCCATATTCTGCTGCTCTCCTTTCTTCCCGTTGACCTAAACCATAAGCTACAATAATCCAGCTCCTAGGCTAGTTCAATCCTTCACCTCTCTCAGGCAAAGACTGGTGAGCTGAACCATATGCAGTTGTTCATGCGACGCAGACTTCTGCCGGTTCCAGAAAGGGCTGACACAATGCAACTATTTTACCTGACGACAGGATGCTGAAACTGAATTATGCCAGCACAAGTAAAAAGCCCCCACACTGTCCTATAAACTCTTCCCCACACCACGTCCTAGCCTATTTCCAGTGCTCTAGAAAATATAGGCCTCTTTGTACTGTACTGATTTTTTCCCTAGACTTTGAAATATCATTAACTTCAGAACACTCACAGTTTCTTATATATAAACGGAAGTTATAAAAGTATAAAACCAGCATCTCTTTATAAACCAATTATCTGCTATTCCTTATGGTTTATTAAGCCATTTATCAAGCCAGAACCAATGACCAGTGAATGGCCAGGTTACCAGTACTCACCCTCTCACAAAATTAAAGCCATGTGTACACACTAGGAGGTTCCCATAGGCATCGACTTTCAACAGGTTTCCATAAAGTGTATCGAACACCAGGCCTCTGTCAAGGAAGGAATTTAAGATGTGAAATCAGAAACACACTGAGGGGTGACCAAATACACCATACTCAGAGCAGGAACCAAAATCAGCTCGAGTGTGCTTATCTGAAGTAGAATGTTTGAGCCCATTCTTATGTCCCATCCAAAACAGAATTGAACACTGGGGGCGGGGTTGTGCTGATCCAGTCCTAACGTATCCTTCTATTTGGCTTTGGAACCACCCTCCCCACCCCCGGCATTGCCAGGTTGAAATGTATAATTGACCTGCTCTCTATTGATCTTAGAATCATTTTGCTCATTTTACTTAGAAAGCTTAGCTATACGTTCCATCGGGGAAGATGTGTCGCTTTCTACACAAGGTCAAGAATTTGGCTCTTGCCTGCCCTTGTGATTCCCTGAGAATTCTACTGAGATGCAATGGAGAGCTGATTGGGGGAAGGAACCTCTCCAGTACTGTGCATCTCTCTGTTGCATTTAGATAAGCCAGACATAGCATGTCACAGCTGCAAAAAATGCCATGCCATTCCCCATTACCGATTTAAGGGCTGCCTCTTTTCTGCCAAAACCACATTACATGTTTCTGCTCATTTATCTAGTCACTAGCCTTTGGGAAAAGGAGATGCCATAGCTGCTGAAAACAGTGAGATGCTTCAAGACTGATTGGTAGTAAGGCTGCTTTCAGTTGTCCTCACATAGGGTGACCAGATCAGCAGTCCAAAATATTGGGGAGGGGGGGAGAAGGAAAAAAAGGTGGGGCGGAGCAAAAAAAGGTGGGGGCAGAGTAAAAAAAAAAAAAAAAAAAGGGCGTTTAAAAGGGGCCGGGGGCATTAGCAGGCCCCGGCCCCGCGCGCTGCCCTCCCCACGGAGCCTCCTGCCCCCCGGCCTGCCATGGGCATATGCGGCACGCGGTGGATCTGGGCGGGGGCAGCGCGCAGCGGGCAGGAGCCGGGTGGGTGGCAGGGGCCGAATCCCCGCAGCTGCCAGGGAGCCCCGCGCCTCTCCCACCCACTCGCGGCTGCCGCTCCTTCCCGGCAGGATGCACCTCCTGCCGCCCCGGCTACATGCGGCACACGTCCCCCGCGCCTACTCTCCCTCCCGCCAGGAAGGAGCAGCTGGACGCATGCCGCATGTGGCCGGAGTAGGTTGGGGGGCGCGTCCTGCCGGGAAGGAGCCGCAGCTGCGAGCGGGAGGGAGAGGCGCGGGGCTCCCTGGCAGCAGCAGGGATTTGGCCCACACCGCCCAACCGGCCCCTGCTCGCTCCACACTGCCCCCGCCCGGACCCACCGTGCTACCCCGCGGGCTGCAAAGCTGGAGCAGCCTCCAGGCTGTGCTCCTGGCCCCGGGTGCAGCGGCCCGGGCAGGAGCCCTCTGTCGCGGTGGGGGGCTCAAAACTGAGCCCCCCCATCTCCCTCCCTTGCCAGCCCCCCTTTGCCCACTGGGTGCCCGGGTACTGGAGCTGACTCACCAGCTCCAGGATCCAGGCACCGCCGCCACCCCCTCCCTCCCAGGCTTGCGCCGCCATGCTGCAAGCCTGGGAGGGAGGAAGAATGCTGTGTGGTTGGGGAAGAGGCGGGGCCAGGGCGGGGATTTGGGGAGGGAGCCAATGGGGGAAGGGGGCGAAGCCGGGCGGAGCGCAACATCTTTTTTGTCCAGTGTCCCGACCAAACATCGGTCCGGACGCGGGATAGAGAAGCAAAAATCAGGATGTCTGGTCACCCTATCCTCACATGGGCACCCCTTCTTGGTCAACCCCATGAAGAAGGCAGTAAATTCACTGAACATGCTCAGTGTAACCTTCCTGACAGCTTCATTATGGGCCACCTTCCTATTATGCAAAAAGAATGAGGAGTACTTGTGGCACCTTAGAGACTAACAAATGTATTTGAGCATAAGCTTTCGTGGGCTAAAACCCACTTCATCGGATGCATGCAGTGGAAGATACAGTAGGAAAATATATAAACACAGGGAACATGAAAAAATGGGTGTTGTCATACCAACTGTAAGGAGGGTAATTAATTAAGGTGAGCTATTAGGGGAGCTATTATCAGCAGAAGAAAAAAAAAAATTTCTGATGATAATCAGGATATCCCATTCCAACCATTCTGCAGAATTGGAATTAATTTGCAAACTAGACACCATTAAATTAGGCTTGAATAAAGACTGCGAGTGGATGGGTCATTACACAAAGTAAAACTGTTTTCCCATGCTAATCTTTCCCCCCTACTGTTACTCACACCTTCTTGTCAATGGTTGGAAATGGGCCGTCCTAATGATCACTCTTAGTTATTTACCTGGTAGGGAATGAAGGATCATAGACAAAACTGAGCAGCTCCTGAGGGTATCCAATGGAAACCAATCTTTCTACGGTCAGGTCAAATCCAAGAGATTCATATTCAGGGGACTTATACACTGTACCAAGATAAGATTCCAGTTAGAAAATACAAAAATAGCTCATGGTTAAACAAGGCAGTTAAAAATAATTTTTCCATTCTCCCTCCTCCCTCTTCCACACTACAACACTCAGTTCCGTCATTATTTTCCTTCTCTATTTCAGGTTCACTTGCTCCGCTGCTTACATGATCATGGAATTAGATCATGCTAGAGGCTTTTTGCAGAATGAAAGTGCAGTTCATATTTCAGCAGCAGAAGGCACCAGATGAAATATAAAAGTCAGTCCATCAGAGCTCTTTGCCTCAGAGGAAATATATTCCAAACAGCAGCTCCCTCTCCTCCCCCACCTTCTCTACACACGTCTTAGAGGCAGAGAATCTGAACTTCTTTACTGCTGTTACAACTGTTACTCTGGACCCAATTCCACAGCCTAATATTAGTGTCAGGAATTCAGCTAGGAGGTGTTTATAAGTGCTGTGGGCTATGATAGCTTCCACAGAAGATACAGTAATCAGGTCAGCATATAATTTGTTAATAAAACTATATGGTACCGTAGAAACCTGTCAGATGTTACCTTCTTGCATCAAAATGTTATTCTTTTAAACCAGTTTATTATTTTAATATTTCATTTATAAAATATACCTTCGCTCAATGCAGGGAAAATGTACTTATTTAACAATTTCATTCAATGATTGTTTGATGGCTTCACTGTATTTCTGTGGACAGTATGTTGAGGTTTGCTGCATGGAAACTGTCACTCTCACAGAATCTGGCCCCAGGATGCACTGAGGTCAAATAATTCCCATCACAGTTGAGATATATATTTAAGTGGGCCCCACTGTACTAATGATTTGGAGGCTGCAGATGTTTGTGTCATACACATGTGCTATTTGCATGATAAGCTCTTCAGAACACAGACATGCTTTTCTGTGAGGTGCCAAGCACCTCTGCGGGAGTTATAAAAAAATGCTAAAAATAATAAATATATCTACAGTCCCCAAAGAATTAGTACAGGTAAGGAAACATGCTGTGGAAAAGAGAGACCAAGTCAGAGAGGAGAAAACTTATATGTGAAACTACTGAAAAAAGGTGGAAAAGGAGGAAGATCATGAAGGAAAATCAGATGTCAGACAGGGACAGATTATAGATTATGGTGACTGTCACGAGGAATCACATATGTAGAACTGAGCAAAGTGATTTTTGGTTTCCAGGAAAAAAAAACGGTCAGTTTTTAACCAAAACGAATTTTTTTTTCTCGACTAAATGAAAAACCAAAATTTTTTTGTTCTGGTCAAATTAAATACTAATTCAAACTGACATTTTCAAAATAAAATATGGAGTGGATCTGACATTTTCAAAATGATTTATGATATTTCCAAAATTTCTGTTTTCAGGTTTTACTTGGCCAAAACTATTGCCAAATTCGACCCAAATTCGCAAATAGTTTCAGCTCCCCCCGAAAACTGCATTTGTCAGTGAATTTACTATTTGCCAAAAAGATTTGCCCAGCTCTACAGTAACATATGTCGTCCCAGGTATTATCTGGCTGACAGAAATCTAAGGGTTCATTATTATTTTTAACAAAGGCCTATTATCACTTCGAAAAGCAACAATTAATAGTAAGCTTGAACACACTTATAATACTAACTTACTTAGTAGTAAAGGATACCTACAAGTAATAATGTAGTTAACAAAATCTTCAAGCTTTTATTACACTAATGGTAAACATATAAAAAAGTTATATGACATTTGCTGCCTGGGGCCTTCTCAGTGCAATAGGAACAGAGAGGCTGATTATGTTGTGGGTGAGAATGAGGGGCAGAAATGACTAATATAACTAAGTGAGGTTCTTACGCACGAAAGTTTATGCTCCCAATACTTCTGTTAGTCTTAAAGGTGCCACAGGACCCTCTGTTGCTAATATAACTAAGAGAGCACAGGATTGTGCAGGAAATCCTGGGGCGTGATCTAGAGTGCTAGTGAGCAAAAGGAGGTCAGAACAGAAAGAGCACAGTGAAAATCATGAAAGATCAGAGTCTAGAAAAATGAATTCCCTTGTTGAAGGGCTGCTAAAGGCAAATTACTGAAGGAAACAGTAAGAAATATACCTTCATGTATTGTAGATGGGTAAGACAGATGCCCAGAGTTCCCCATTTATTAAGGCAGCATGGGACAAGGACATGCTGAGTTAGTCACAGGGGCAGTACTTGAGGGGGCTTGTGGGGGCTATAGGCATCCCAAAATTTGCCTTAGCCCCCACCCAGTAGCCACCTCTCCCAGCTTCTGGTTGTGGCGGTTCCTTCAGAGTTGGGCACCCGGCCAGGAGCCGCTGCTCTCCGGCCGCCCAGCTTTGAAGGCACAGCGGAAAGAGCTGTGGCTGCTGGCCAGGCTTCCAACAGCAGACACACTCACTTCTCCTTCCCCAGATTCACTCGCTCTCACTTCCCCCTGCTGTTCACCCCAGCCTGCAAGCAGCAGCGGCCAGGGGAAACGGACTGGTACCTGAAGACCTCACACACACCTGATCTGCAGAGAGGAGGCTTTAGCCGCTGGGCTAGACTGGAGGAAAATCATCATCATCTTCCATTCAGTCCCTTTGCGCTCAGGGATCCCCTGACAGATTTGCAGCCCTGGCTGCGCTGCAGAGATTTGCACAGTCAACTCCTCTGCTGATGCTAGCCTTGGCCAGAGACGTGACACAGCTCCTCAGCAGCCGGCAGTCCAGAGGCTGCAAGCCCCATGTTTACTCTTAAGTCTCCCCTTTTTTGGGAAGCTGGCGGGACGCTGGGGGAGCTTGCCTGATGCTAGAGGTGGCCGTGCCTGAGTAGGTCTCCACTGAGCTGGGGTGGGGGGCAGGGAGCCTGTTTGCTGGTGTCTCTGGCTCAGGCGTGGGAGCTGCTGTGGCGCTGAACAAGCGTCAGGCTCCTGAATACTCGGCTCAAAGAGACAGCGTGCAGACACACTCACTCGGGAACGTGCAGTCTCCCACACACACTCCCAACACACACGTACAGTCTCCCACTCACTCCCCGCAACTCATGTGCACAGTCTCCCTCACATGCTACCCACAACACACACATTCCCCCCAACACACACACCCGCAGTCTCTCTCACACGCCACTCCAACAAATGCACACTCTCCCAACACACACCCAGTCTCCCACGCACACTACCCCAACACACACACACAGAGTAAAATTATAATGTGGTATGAAACTTGGTTGGGGAAGCACCTCCCTAAATGGCACCCCTGAAGTAGGGGCAGGGTGGTTGCTGACTGGTGGTGAGGCTTGGCAGAGCATGGTCCGGCTGCAGCCAGCCAGCCCTGGGGAGCAAGCTCAGGTCTGTGATGTCCAGGGCCTTCCTCCCTGCCTGGTTCGCATCCCCAGCGTGCAGCTCCCTGCCACAGTGCCTGCTGCAGCGGCATATGCAGGACAGAGCGGTGTGTGGGTAACACTTCCTACAGCACCTGTGCTCAGTTAACCCTCTCTAGCACTGAGGCCCCCTGCTCCAGACTGACCACAGTATCAGTTGCTGTATTACGGCTCTGAGTCTCCAAATCTTCCAAATGTCCTACTTTGCTCACTTCACAGGCTAGACGAAGTTTAAAACCGACGTGTTTGTATATATTTTTATTCCTCTTTTGAGGATAATATAGATAAATCACACATTTAAGTGACAGAGGGTCCTGTGGCACCTTTAAGACTAACAGAAGTACTGGGAGCATAAGCTTTCGTGGGTAAGAACCTCACTTCTTCAGATGCAAGTAATGGAAATTCTTAGTTAGTCTTAAAAGGTGCCACAGGACCCTCTGTTGCTTTTTACAGATTCAGACTAACACGGCTACCCCTCTGATACTTGACATTTAAGTGCATATGGTTAAAAAAGAAATGTGTGCGCCCACAAGATGTATAGCGCAGCCTCCCCCCATTTTCTGTCTAGCCCACCCTCGCCCCTCCCTGTCCCCACCCCCACCTGGAAGAAGCTGGAGCCCTCCTAGTTCTTCACACAGACCATATAAATTTTTTTTAACCTGCTGTGCAATTTCTCCTTGGTAATCTGGCCAAATTCCCAAGGGAACTGTGATTTCTCTATACAGAACGTCACTATTCCCTTCTTCTAAAAACCCTGTTGCATTATGTTGCTGCTATGGGAACAGTTTGTCGAAAGCTTGTCTCTCTTGGTCCAATAAAAGATATCACCTCACCAACTTTGTGTCTCTAATATCCTGGGACCGATACAGCTAGAATAGCACTTCAGACACGAGCAGTTGTCATTTCTGGAGCCCAGAGACAGCTGTAGTGACCCCTACATACACATGTACAATCTGAAGAGTACTTTGGGATCCCTTTTAGATAAATAGAAAAGATTTACGATCAATCCCAGTGATACACCACGAGGAAAGCGTGGCTGCAGCTAATACAATGCTGTCTTTCAAATAACACCCTTATTTCTCTAACAATCTTTCAGGGGAAAGGGTAGTGGATTCATATTTTCTATGTGCATCATGCAACCCATAAAATACCCTTATTCCATTTTTTTATGCACTGCACTCCCCTCTCCAATCTACATCCATCACTAAGACCTCCCTTCTAGCCTAGGAAAGCAGCTGAAAAGTCAGAAAGAAAGGTTGTGGCAAAGGACTATATGGTATTCCCAGGCCATGCCAATACAAGGAATCAAATCCTGATCTCTGATTAGGTGGCACGACCACAAGGCTGTCCCTGAACATTTTTAAAATTCACATTCTCACCTATAAACTTTGGATTTTGCTTGCCTCCTTGACCCAGCCTTGTTTAAAATGTAAGCCACTAGCTCATTCAAAGATTCTGTTTGGATGTCATCACTAAAGACACCTGGAAAATAAGAGTCTTCTTCCTAGTGTAAGAAATCAACAGACACACTGGAAATCAGACTCTTGGAGGATGGAAATGGACTATAAATAGTGTTCTCCAGTTACTGTGTCGTTATCCAAGATATACTTTTCTTTAATTAGACAACTGGGAATGGATTCAGAGTTCACCACGCCCACACCTCATTTTGACAACACGCTACACCACGGTACGGAGTGTATTAATCAGTATGAGCTACAAGCTACTGACATTTTCGCACAAGCTGTGCAAATGCTCATTTCAGTAACATGAGCTTCAGGCAAGTGATCCACCTACTTGAGATAAACAGTGTGAACAGGATTGTGATGCTGCAACTGCAGTGTCACAACACAGGAAAACACCCACATTATATAATCTCTGTCTACATACATATGTGACAAACTGGGAATTTTCTGTAATATTTTAATGAAACCGCTGCGTGCCTCAGTTTCCCTCTGCACTTCATATTGTTACCCAGTGGAGGGAAAAGTGTTAAGTCTGCTCATGGAGGCAGGACAGGACATGAGGTTCGGGTGTCACCTTGCTGTCTGGGCCACAGCGAATAGGATCATTAAGGAACTGGCTCAAACCCGCCGAAAGTGACCCCACATAAGTGCAGAATCCAAAGAAAGCCCAATGACCAGAACGTTGACACACAATGACCAAGAGGAAGGAGCCCCCACCTCCTCTCACCCCAGCAGGGAAGCTAAGCAGAGACCCCAGCTCGAGAACAAAGGGCTGAGACATGATCAGCAGAGGATAAAGTGTGGGATACTGGAGGAAGCTGGCTGCTCTCTCCTGGGACTGACAGAGAGCCTAAAATGGAATCCACTACAGCTTGGCTGGTGGTTTGCTCTGACTTGACCAGAATGGGCTATGCTTTAACTTTGATTTCTCTATGCTAACCTAAGGACTTCCAATGCTGTGTTCCAGTTGACTAATAAATCCTACTCTGTTCTGAAAAGTGTGTTTGGTGTCACTGCAAATACTTGCTCAGTTGCGTTAATCCCTGCAGGGTGGATAAGTCTCTAACTAGGAGTCTGTCTCAATGGGACTAGCTGGGCAGAGCTCACGGTGTGAAGCCAGGAGTGCTGGAGCCCAGAGGTTCAGCCTAGGAGGCGGTGAAGCTGGGAGGTCTACCCTTAAGCTAAAAAATGGGCCTCCTTGAGGCTTGCCACACTCCAGGGGTTCCTCCAAGAGGCTGTTTAAAAGCTAGGGCATAGTACTGATTCTATAGAAACGTGGCAATATATTAGTGTACTCAGGGCTGGTGTGTTTTTATATCTTGTTCTGCTCAGTCATCTGTGCAAGAATTTAGCAGTAAGGAGAGATCTACAGCTGAATGACTAAAAAAGAAAAAAGTAATTAAATACTTTCCTGGAAACCCCCCAAAGCCCTAGCCACGGTGACCACAGCTATAGACTTTGTGTAGGATACTGTGGATGTCAAAGATTTAGATGCTTGCCATGCAAAATCCGTTGTATTGTGAGCTCCCACACAGTTGACAGTGCCCCTGCCTCAAAGCACCCACAAGTGTTTGACAGGTGAAATATGCACAGCCACAAAAACACAACCATTCAATCTTCAGTATGTTTTTGTTGGTCTCTTAGCCCTACTTATAACATAGTTACAACAAATATAAGCACATATTACAACTTTTTCTATTTTTTTTTTTTTTTAGTTGACCCCCATCCCTCCACAAACATGTCAGTCCCAAATGACAAAAGGACAAGTTATTTTGAAGGTCTGTGTTCTGCAACAGACAAATGCTTCAGCAGCTCAGGGCAGTCAGTACATAGTGTTCTGGGGTTATGTAACTACGGATTGCGAAAGAACAACCAGAGCTTTGAAAACAGAAGCGAGCTGACAGCACTTACAGCTTCCCCTTAACATCATAATTTGCCCATCAAATTACATTGTGGAGAGTTAAAAAGCAGTACCACAGAAGTGAATGTTGCAGGCTCTAAGTCCGTGATGACTTCCACGGTATGTGTTAGAATGTGTTGGAATGAGCAGGAGTTGTACAGTAAGGTATGGAATTCTCATGCACTTTATTGTGGATTTTGGGTGGTTGGGGTATTTTGGGTTTTTTTTACCTTTGCTGCCAAGACACATACGGTAGCAATTTTATAGCCTTCCTGAAAAAGAAAAAAAAAATCTCTACAGAGGCTCCAGCTTGTGCAAAATGCTGCTGCCAGGATTGTAACTCACATGAGGCAGATGCAGATGCAGAGTGTCACTCCAGTCTTGAAGGAGTTACACTGGGCTCCCCTGTTAAAAAAAAAAAATCAAACTGTTTTTAAAACCGCGACAGCGCCGCACCATTTGGGACTTGCGTGTTTGCTGGAGCTGCTGCCGCCGAAGAGCTCGAAAGGTAGTCTGCTGGCTATTCCACAATACTGCTCAAAACTGATTTACAGAGGAGGCACGGTTAGTAGTTGTACATTCTACAGGCAAAATTCTGGCCTTAACTTCCCAAACCAGTCTCAGATCAATTCAGCAATATTTTGTTGGCATGACAAGCTACCCAAGTGTTGCCAAAGTGTTTGAGAGACAGATCCCTCAAGTTTCTATCAGAAGTAAGTATAATCTACTCAGGAACAGCCTTCATAATGTGTTTAGGGTTCTGTCATTAGTGACCATACCTGATCCGGTGGCAGGTTACTATGTAGCCTAATGCCATCTCTTTCCTTTCAAGATATTCCATTCCCTTCACACCCACCACACATCTACATGTCATCAGGGAAGAATATATGTCAAGAGCCACTGTGTGGATCTGAGAACAGAATTTTGCCCTAAATCTGGAATCTCCTCCCATCAAGAACCTAAAATACAGAGTCAGTCTGACTCCTGTACATCAAAGCTTAAATCTTATTCTTTACACCTAGACTTATCTAGCAAGTTTGGGCTTTTCTGTGCAAAGCTTTTTGTTCATGAAAGGTGCCATGCAACCTTACATGGCATTGTCCAGTACTGGTTAACAAGCACAGATGGTAAAGAGAATGAGAACTATTCTGCAACTTATAAATATGCACAAAAGAATGAGAAACAACTTTTAAAGAAATTCAAACTAAACACTAAGCTGAATGCTTTTGAATAGGTTTCAAAGAGGGCCTGACAGAGCAGTAAAGTACATACCATTACCAATAATGCTTTTTTAAAATAATCTTTAAATAACCATTTTGCGTGGTTAAGAAAGTTTGGGGTGTGACTGGATTTGGTTTGGGGGAGGAGGAGAAAGCTCTTCAAGACCTGCACATTTCCTTCTTTATTCCCCCTGTTGCACTCTCAGAGGTTCCATGTTGAGACCAAGGTATTCTTTCATTGAAGGTGTGACATGGCTTCTGCCAGAGTCTGTCAACACTCCTCATGGGTTGGTCAGAGAAGATCATGTGAGAACAGGGAAAAAATGCTTTCTCCCTTGCCTGTGCATAACCTCCACGTTTTGTGCCACTCCATGTGTGCCATATTCTGATAATTATTTACTGAATTAATTTGCATACTTGTAAACAATGTGTGTATAACCATAAAGTTCTGTTTTAAAACGATTCTGTGGGTATAGTACTGGTGAAAGGTGTTGTACTAACAGCAGTGACGACAAGTCCTTGATTTCCCATACAGGGTTCTCTGGAGCAGTGGGAACAGCTGCAAGGAAGAAGGTCCTTATTCCTCACACCCTCAGAATAGGAGTGTATGGCTTATGGGCAGCCAAAGGCATCTCTGAGTGAACTCAGGAGTAAGCGTGGGAGCCTGAGGATAGTGCAATTGCTGAACCGCTATGAAGAAAAGAGCCTGGGGCTACTGGAGTGAATGATGAGGCGCGGTTACTATGTTGTGGCATTAAACTTTGTTCACTCGTCCCCAGTGCTCCATGCTGGCAGGGAAGTCGAGAGCGGCCGGGGAAGAGGCAGAGAGGTCCCAGGCTGCTTACTCAGCGGGTGCCACAGCAGCCCACACCAGGAGTATCACCTGCAGCTCAAGCACTCCTGCTTCCTAGAACTCAGCTGAATGCATGACATTCAATTCAGGCTGTGGGAGTGTGAGAAAGGGTGCCGGTTCTGCGTGTGAGACAAGTTTTCTAAACATGCTTGGCCCAGGTGTACCTCCTGCTGAAGTCAATGGGGCTAGAGGGCAGAATTGGCCTTCTGACTGCAGATATGCTTGAAATATGTAGCCCAACAGGCCGAGACTCTGCAACAGGTGACTGTGGAAGGGAGAAGAGCTCTTGTGTGGAAGCATTAATGCAAGGATCTGGGCTTTAACTTGAATAAATCACTAAAATATCAGCTGAAGAGAAACCAGCAGCAAATAAAATAAAACAACAACAACAATAATAATAAATTAAAAATGAGCAGAGGAAATGGCTTGTGTGTTTGCAAGTGCGGAGCTTCACTGAAGAATATCAATATAAACTCACTTGCAGCCTAATCCATATTTAGGCACCTAAAAATGGGCCTGATTTTCAGTGGGGCTGAGCACCCAAAAATCCTGCTGACGCAGTGGACGCTCAGAACCTTTGAAAATCAGGCTGCTCTCATTTAAGGCCACAATTCAGCAAAGCACTTACCCATGTGTTTATGTACATACCTATTCAGCAAAGCAGAATATCTGAACCTGCTTAACTCTAAGCACATGCTTCAAACTAATTTATTAAAATCTAATTTATTAAAATTAGGCACATGTTTAAGGACCCTACTGAATCAGGGCCTAAATGATTTGTCCAAGGTCACACAGGCAGTCTGAGGAAAAGCCAGGGGTAGAACCCTGTTCTCTTGACTCTTAGTTTTCCATCTTAACTACAAGACCATAATAATCCTTATTTTATTACTCACATGAAGCTGTACAGAGCAGGATCTCTGATATTTCAGCCTACATCAAATCTAGTTCTCAGAGTCCTAAACATCTTCAAATGAGTAATGAAATCATGTTTTGTTTTGTTTTTTTCTTTAACTCCCTGTATTTTCATTCCCAAATGAGAAGAAACTGCAGCGTTATTTATCATCATTGTCTTTCTTTAACAGGGAGGAAACCTTTTCGCACACTGCAGTCAGTCAATAAGTGACAATTATACTGTTAAGTATAATTCACTTTACTGCTTACTATGTACCTTTATTTTCCTCTAGGGAGTATACATTTTTATCCATTAGCAAACAGGCCTTCCGCTGAATCTAATACCCACATACACGCCTCTTTGCTATGCAAGAACAGGCAAATCTTGTATCAACCCTTCCTATTCATTAAGAAGCAATGTGGTATCATATACACAGCAGGGCTTTGTATTATTCCATGTCTATTTTGTTTGAGTGCTGTGCATTTCTACTTAACAAAACCCCAACAAAACAATGCTCTTGCAAAGTGTTATTGTCCCGACACACCTTCCCCAATTATTTCAGGGAAATTCTATGGCCTGTGATATACAGGTTAGTCAGACTATAAGATCACAATGGCCCCTTCCGGCCTCTGAATCAATGAATTTATTAAAGTAATCTTGGTAATGGTCCTATCAAAGGACCTAATGTCACTGAGTTTTGTTTGCTTTAGGCCTGATAAAGGTTTGGGCTTCCTGGCTATGTCTCGCAGAGTCAGAACTTGGTAACAGACTCAGCACTTTAAGGTGGAACGATTTCTTCTCCTGAATAAAAATGCCAGGCTTGAGCTTATACCAGTAATAATAAAGTCTAACTATGTACAGATTTCCATATGGGCAAAAGCCACTTCTTAGTGGCTGCTACTCTGTGGCACCTCTGCATTTCTAGTGAATCTTCCTTTTAACTGGTCATTTTAACAGTCTGAGGAGCATTTCTTAGAACTGGAATAATTTTTATCACTTTCAAAGAGTCGAATGAATATTCACCTTGGCTTTTATGAGTGTTTGTGTTTATTCCAACATCATGGAAATGTTTTGTGTTTAACTGCAGACCTTGCTTACAAACCACCCTACCCAGCTGCAGCCTACTGAGAATCATACTCCCAAACTGGAAACCTCACAGCGTATCCATGGAAACAAACCACCCTACTAAAGTATGGGTTAGCTCTTCAATAAGGAATTAAGCAGGGGGAAGAAATGGTTGCACAGAAGGCTCATGTTCAAATGCAACTCAATAATATCCAAAAATAGCACGGAAAACAATTTAAGATGTAACTGTCTTCCAAATCCAATACCCTACGGTACCATTCACATGCATTAGCACCTGAACAGTTCCAATTTGTTATTTTCCCCACCGTTCCTCCGCCCCCTTGAGGCATTGCTCAATCTGTCTCTGGACACAGATTTTAAATTGGAAGGAAACAAATGTCTAGTTGGTAATGTACAGGAAAGTAAACTAGGAGTTCTAAGTTCTACGCCTGGCTCAGTCAGATTCATCATTTGATGTGGGGCAACGAACTTAGAGCTTGATTTTCACAACTGCATGTGCGCAAACACATGCCTTTGTGTGTGTACAATCAGCACAATTGCACATATAAATCAGAAGTTTGCACATGTTGATAAGCAGTTACATATATAACGAGTCAACTGTCTGCTAAAATAAGTGATTTACAAAGCATAATCAGGGAAATTGTGCGTGTACAGTTGTGAAAGTCAAGCCTTCAGTATACTTGCGCCTCAGGCTTCTCCATTTTACAAATGACAATACGCTCCCTACACCACAGTGTGTTTGAAGCATAATTAACGCTTGTAAAGTGCTTTAAGATCCCTGGATAAAAGGCTCTATTACAAGTGGAAAGTATTATCATCATAATTTCTACCAGTCCAGCAAGAATAAAATCCTAACTATTTGGATATTGAGAAGCTGCTGATCAACGTAGGTCTTCAGCTATATCGAGACTGTCAGAACAAAGACCAAAATACTGCAACTTTTTAACCACGTCTTATACTTAGTGAAGTGCTACCCTTTCAACAGCTTCAGTCTAACACTCTGATTCTTGAAGAAATGACACCTTGCAGATTAGCACTTCGTCAGTTGGTGATTTATTTGGACACCATGACAAGCAACATGTGCTCTTCCTATGCCCCATTCTCAGTGCCAACACATTACAATCCACCGCTTCAAAGCTCAGTGTGCAGTTTTACGCAACTTTAAGCAGTCAACTCTTAAAAGCAGCAATGGAAACAACACTGACAAAATGGCTATTGTAATGTTGCCTGTATTCAACCAACCAACCATCCCAAAGTAGACTAGAAACATCTGGGCTTTGAACTGCTTCTAGTTTTAAATCACTAATTGCTAAATTATTAAAAATAGCCTCAAAACCTGTGCCTGCCAAGCTGCACGTGCACCAGTGTGAATACACAAACAGGCAGCAGACGTGCAATTACCTGATTACATACACACAACAAATATTCATCTGATTTTGCAGATGCAATTTTGGGAGCACTTTTGCCAGATTAATTTCAAATGTATCAGTCAGTCTCCCTAGCAGCCCCCGTTTCTTTTCCAATATTAATAATTATAATTATATAATCTCTGAAAAAAATCCAGGTAGCACAACCCTGAAATGAAGTTGTATAAACCTGTAGAGAGCTGGGTACAAAAACCAATGGCCATTATTAAGAATAGGAACTGAACACCACCACCAAACAACTTCGCTATTTTCAATTGTTACATCATGATGAACTCAAGGGAAACCATCAACCTAAATATCACACTTTTGTCTGAATATTTTTACTTCTGATTGTTACACACACCACCTAAAATTACTACATTTGGAAGAGATTAGAGGAAAAAATGTGTCTGTAACTCTTTTGTTTAGTATGCGTACTCAGCAGCACACTGTAACTAGTCAGTTCACTGTCTTCCCTATGTAATAGCAACTCCATGCAGCTCTTGTCTATCACTTTTCCTCTGTAGATCTCAAAGCACTTTACCAAAGAAGCAAGTATCGTCAGTCCCATTTTATACATGGGGAAACTGCAGCACAGAGTGGTGGTGTGACTTGGCTACAGTTAAGCATTTAGGCCGGCGACAGAGCCAGGAATATAACATAGTGTCCTAAGTCCCAATCCAGTACCATAGACACTGGACCACACTGTATAATGAACCAGTTTCTTCATTTGTATGGGTCTTTGACATAGCCAGCATGGGAGAGAAAAACATTTAAAATATAAGATGTGATTGTAAAACCACAAAAAATTGAAGAGGAATCTGGGGCAGGTGTAGGACTTAAAATTACTTTAAATTCATTTTAAAATGAACAGATTTCAAATTGACTGAGGGCAGGATTTTCAAAAGTGCCTAAGTGACTTAGGAGCCAAAGTCCCATTAAGAGTCAACATTCTTGGGCTCTTACATTACTTAGGTGCTTTTGAAGGTTTTATCTGGTGTCCCTTACAAACAGATTGGGACCTTTTATGGTATACTGTTAGTGGAGTTTCTCTCTAGAAGTGGTTCCCTTGCACGTAAAAAATCTTTATTATGGGTATTTACATACCGTATATACTCATTCATAAGCCGAATTTTTTTTAGTAATAAAGGGTAGCACCAGAGAAGGGGGTCGGCTTATGAATAGGTATAGAGAGGGAGAGGTGGGACACAGCCCCTCCCCCCAACAGAGGGAGCAAGGACAGGCAGCACAGCCAGAAGGGAAGAGGCGGGGCCAGAGTCTCTCCACTTCTGGCCACGCTGCTCTCCCCCAGCCTCTGAAGCAGCTGCAGCTCCGGGGCTGGTAGGCTGCAGCCGTCACCCGGCCCCGCACCCCAGAGCACGCTGCGGCCGTGACACCTGGCCCCACCCCCCCAGAGCACACTACGGCCGTGACACCCGGCCCTGCCCCCCAGAGCACACTGCGGCCGTGACGCCCGGCCCTGCCCCCCAGAGCACACTGCGGCCGTGACGCCCGGCCCTGCCCCCCAGAGCACACTGCGGCCGTGACGCCCGGCCCAGCCCACTGAAACATGCTGCGGCCGCGCCGCCCGGCCTGCCGGAGCAGCTCCAGCCTGGCCAGAGACATCCTCCCCGCTCCCTCGGCAGCGCTGTGAAGCGCGAGTGTAGTCGCGCCGCCAGTGCTGCGAGAGCTCTCTCGCAGTGCTGCAAGTACTCCACCTCTCCGAGGGGAATAGCTTGCAGCGCTGCGAGCGAGCGTGCAGCGCTGCAGGCGCTGATTACACTGGCGCTTTACAGCGCTGCACTCGCTGTGCTCGGGGGGGGAGGGTGTTTTTCACACCCCTGAGCGCAGCAAGTGCAGCGCTGTGAATTGCCAGTGTAGCCAAGGCCTAGATCTGTAAGTTAAACAGTCCCGATGAAGGACTTCATTAATTTTAAATTCTTTGTTAATAAAGCTTAAGCCTAGGAAAGGGGTGAGTACTGACTCTACACATAATTGTGTTTTAGAGCAGGTTGGGAAAGGCAACTTCTCACAACAACCGAAGAAGTCTTTTCCATCTCTAACATCTGTGATGCTATGAGAATGGAAGTGTTGATATACCTAACAACTTACAGTGTGAGAACCTCTCTGTAACTACTCTGCAATATAACAAATCTTAGCATTTACTTTTAAGCTTGTAATGCTTCTGGGACACAATCTTAATTCCATCACGGTAGTACAGTATTAATTCTTTTCAGCATACTGCACAAATAATGATTTCAAAGTCTCATTTACCATTCATTTTCTCACTGAAACCGGTTTCACTATTGATGACGACTTTCTTATCAATTCCCACCCAATACAGAGGCAGAAGTGACTTAAGTACAGGGACAGTTTTCCCAAATGAAACCATCTTGGCTACTGTAAAATTTATCTCACAGGTATGATAAAACTTTCAGCAAGACTAACTATTGTAGAGAAAGGTTAACGACTGAGTAACTGGTCTTTACTAATTCCCTCTCCATCTGTCAGTGACTTGGTATGAAATTACAGTCTGTTTAAAACCTTACTTGTTTACCTAAAGTTCTATCAAGGGACACTTTTCTGTAACCTCATCATGCAATTTGCCCTGTTTAAGACCTAGGGATACCAAAGCCTCCTGGATTACTTGGATCTAGATCTGACAACATTGCTCAAATGTTTAGCTCACATTGAGAAGAAAACAGCCAAGAAAAGTTCTGCCTGTCTTAAATTTGATCTCTTTCTCACATTTCTAAGTGCCCTTCACTGTACTATTTAGGCTCATTTAAATGCCATGCTAATGAAAGTCTGTCAATCTATTTGCAGCTGCTCTTTCATAGGACAGGTCTGATTTTTAGAAGCCACGGTAGAGAAAGGGTTGTGCATCTTTGGCTTAGACCACCAACAGCATTTTCATTAATCACAGATAGAGATTGTTTTGACACTACTAAACAAACAGGAAGGAAGGCAGGAATAGAGTAACATTACTACTTATTAGTGTTCTTCTATTAGAGCTGGACTGGATAAGCAAAAATGAATCATTAAGATGGAAAAAAGAAACTAATTTACAAAACAAAAAGGTGCTACAAACATAAATCCTCAAATCTCCCTAATTTAAGGATTTAAACATAAAGATCTTGCAAAATTACTAGTTTTTGCACCAGGTGCTCTCATTGAATGGCTGCCCTTCAAGTCTATTTGGAGATACTAGATCCTGACGCTTGTGTAATGTTATCTCTTTGTTAGGAAGGAAGCAAATATAATAGTTTCTACTGCAGAATTCAGAAACAGGGCCCTAGGCTCCCTACTGAGATTCAGAAAGGTCAGAAGGAAAAACTAGTGATTTCTGTGGGGCTGATTACATAACTGATCACATGGACTTCTGTTAATCTTCTCTAGAAGTAACCACTGAAATTATCCATAGCTCATGCTTGGCCCAAATCCATCAAGGCTTCCAAAAACTGATACTTGATCCCCATGTTATACACACAAGCCACAATAAAAGACACACTATTGTCCCTGAAGCTTAGGAATTTATTCCAAACACTATCTCTCTATCCTGAATAAAGCCGCCTGCTGCATATTATAATGCAGTTCATCAATACAAGCAAAAACTAATGCAGTGAAAGGAAGTGTATATAAATAACCTGTAAAGTTAGAGTACTACACAGATAATGCGCTCCTGGATACTCCATGTCGCACACTTATGAACTTAGCAAGATTCTCTGAGTTTCCAGAAATGTGGGAACCCTCCATCTTAGCATGTGAGGGTACTACAGTGAGCCTCAGTGGGCAAGAAAGAGAGTATAAGTGCATCAACAGTTATTTTGTTTTGATTTACACTCCTGGCAGGCAAGTTAACTCTTGCCATAAACACAGCGACCACACATTTTTGAGAAGAGAAGGGGAAGCAAATATACAGTTCATGTACGATAGCACCATTTTTTTCTCTGTGGTGAAGGCTAAAATCATCAGGCATCTTGCCTGAAGGAAGGAAGATGTTATTGCTCATGCAGCCCCTTAGAGGACACACTGGGTGGAATCATATTTTAGTATAATGTGGCACGATGATACCATGACTATTGGTGACAAATATGTGTCAATCAAAGTCATCTCTCAAGTGTTGTTCCTGATAAGGCAATCTTCCTGGTTAGGGAACACATGCACTCTACATCTGTTAGTCTTAAAGGTGCCACAGGACTCTCTGTTGCTTTTTACATGCTCTCTGCAGTATAAGTATATTGCAACAGCTACTACAAATTGAAATGGAAGTGCTGTGTTCCCAGTAAAATGAGCTGTATCCCAATCATTAAACTGTACACTGTGCGTAGGTACATGTTCTTGACATTCATAGTTGGAGTAAAGGAGCTGGCCACAGACACGCTATTTTGAACTTGATGGCAAAGCTGTTTAAATAACTAAATTCAAGATGGGTTAAGCTCTCCTGACTTTTTTTGGTACTAAGAAGCATCTTGCCTAAAGCCCTCTTTCCTCACTTTGGTGGCACAGGCTCAAAGCCATTGCTGTTGGAGAAGGAAAGAAGAAAATGGTGTGTAGAGTTCTTTCTGCTGCTAATACTACCTCCTCCCCTTCACAAGATGGACAATTTGGAGGTGTTCTAAAAAAAGAATTCTGTTCTCTGGCTGAACAATCCTGAGTTCTCAGCTATCAAAGGCAATGATTGCCAACCATGAATGAATGTCACCAATTTACTTCTGACATCATGGTCCTCAAGGATACAGAATGGAAAAAGGATTCTGCAATCGGTACACCTTCCAAAATCAAGGTTTGAGCTTAAGTATAGGCTTTCAGTGCCTTAGTGTCATCTAACACACTGATGAGGGTGTTTGGGATTTTTGTAAGCAACTTTAATTATAAAAGGTAGCTTAACAAGGCCTGTGGTCTCTTCTGGAACTGCAAAGACAGAAGACTAGAGAGTGGCTGATGGACTACAAAGTGCCACACCCTTCTCCTTCACTTTGGTCAATTTCTTTCCCTTTACAGCTTTTGAAGATGCACCAATTGGGATTCTGGTCACGACCCAGCGTACTGGCAGGAAGATGTCATTTACTGATACTGAATCTCAACTAAAAACCAACTTTGTACATTCTTTCTCTCTAGACACAAAGCAGAAGCTGGTGATTGCTTCCAAGTCCATGTGAAGGGGCATGGATTTATGCAAGTGGCTAACTTTTCTTAGCCAGAATACATTAGCTCCTAGGCTATGCACAACAATATGTTAATATAACCCCCCGAAAAATACAACATCAGTTAACAACGAATGCATCATTTAAAGCTTCTGCTGCAAATAAATAACTAAGTCTACTTATGTGCCATAAGCTGAATAGTGGATTTCACTATTTATTGCAAGTTATAGTCAAATAATGTTTACCCATGTGGGGAACAAAGGATGATGCTGAAATACAAAAAGATGAATGGATGATATTAGTTTGTCTGCCTGAGTTAAGGAAAGAGGAAGAAAATATTACTTAGAAATTGCCATTCATAGCACTTTTCATCATCAAAGTGGTTTACAAACCTTAATCAGATTCTCACAACACCCATATAAGGGAGATCAGTAAGGATTATTATTCACTTTGTACAGTTGGAGAAAATGCAGCAGAGTGACTTGCCTAAAGCCACAGAGGGAGCCATGATCAGTGTCAAAGTTGAAACAAAAATGTCTCTGGCTCCCAGTCCTCTGCTCAGACCATACTTCTCTGTTTTCCATCACATCCATTCCAGCTGCACTAGACATAGCATGCTGAAAGTGTCCTTATATCCTGGTTTTGCTAGGCTACTCTCAGTTTTTCATATCATGTCCCAGAAAATTCTTTGAGGACATTTAAAATGTTCATATTTTTCATTTCATCAATCAAAACTTTTTTTTAAAATAACTACACGTTCATTCAAGTCATTCTGCTGTGCCAAGTAGAATTTGCTCTGCAGTTACCAGGAACAGCCCAGTGGAATGAATGTTCTGTGGGATAAACAGTGTTTAGAGTGATCAGTGGAAGGAGCATAGACACTATCAAAACTGTTCTTTTTGTTCACCATAAATGCTAATAACACTCATTCAGTGTTTCATACTAACCTCATTCAGAACATCTGAGTTGCTGGAAAAATCCTCCATGCTGAGAAATATCTATCTGTCCCTATTGAGACAAAATTGGCAAAAGTGGCACCCACAAACTTTTTGTAAAAAAACTGTACTTTTGTTTTTTGAATGACTATTTTGCAATTCTAAAAAACATTGCCACATTTTTTTATTTTGGAATTATGATCACCTTAAGCATGGGACACTCAAGGATTATGGCCAGACCCAACATAGATTATCCAGGAGCCTCTGGAGGCTTTCCTGACCTCAATTTGGCTGCTGGCCCTTGGCTTCTCTGATCCTCAGTGCTGTCCCTGAGGCTTTCCTTGCCACACTACTCATCTGCTGATACAGTAAAAAATGGTTATCAACCTGCTCTGTACCTAATGTTCTTTGAGATGTGTGGCACGTGTCCATTCCATTTCAGGTGTGTGTGTGCTCAGTGCACAGTTGCCAGATTTAACCTGAGCTATACTTGTAGGGGCGGCATATGCACACTCTCCTGTCTCACACCACAACACAAAGGTATAAAGGGCAGAGCCACTTTCATCCCCCATAAGTTCTTTCTTAATGGAAGACTCTGATAGAGAGGGGATGGAGAGTGGGTCATGAAATGGACAAGTGCAACACAACTCGAAGAACAACAGTTACAGAACAGGATAGTCACCATTTTTAATTCTTCAAATGATTGCACGTCTATTCCATTTCAGGTGACTCGCAAGCAGTTCAATCTGGAGGTCGGCGTCTACCTGAATAATGTCTGAAGGACCACACATCCAAATCTGGCATCATCTCTGGTTTGCCCAGAGATGGCATAATGGGAAGCAAACGTATACACTGAAGACCAAGTTGCCAATTTGCAAATGTCCAAAATAGTCAGCTGGGCCAGAAAAGCCACAGAGACTGCGTGAGATCTGGTCAAATGCACTAGCACTCTATTCAGTGGCATACATCAGCCCGGTTGTAGCACAAATTAACACAACAGGAGATCCACAAGGAGATCCTTTGAGGAGAGACTGGAAGAGACTCTGTCTGCAATCGCTACGAACAATGGAGAAGATGACCTAAATGGTTTAGTCCTGTCCAGGTGAAACGCTAAGGATTAGGAAAGAAAGTTGATCAATATAGTGCCTGATTGATGTGGACGTGAGATATCACCTTAGTGAGAAACTTTGGATGAGGGCGTGGGAATATCCTGTCCTTGCAAGAGACCATATACAGAGGTCCAGAAACTAGTGTTTGTAATTCGCCCACTCTCCTAGCTGAGGTAACTGCAACCAAAAAGTCTGTCTTTATGGAAAGATGGAGCAATAAACAGGTAGCCAATGGTTCAAGAGGAGGACCCACTAGCTTTGTTAACACCACATTTAAGTCCCAAGGGAGACCAGGGTCTTGTCCTTGGGGGTATAACTGGTCCAAATCCTTCAGAAATCTAACTGGCATAGGATTGGAGAAAAATGATTATCAATTGGCGGGTGGGAAAACGGAGATAGCTGTTAGATGGACCTTGATGGAACTAATGGTAAGACCTCGCTGTTTTGGGTATAACAAATAGTTCAATACACGATGGATTGGAGCGTGGATGGGGTGGAGGGGGGGGGGAGACGACACTTTTTTGCTGGGACAAAATGGAGACTCCCACTTTGCCTGGTATGTAAACCTAATAGAAGGCATTCTACTATTTACAAGTGCATCTGGAACCCCCTTTGAACAAACTTTATGAAGCCTTAGCCATGGAGCACCCAGGCAGTCAGGAGGAGAGCCTCAGGTTGGCGTCGGAGGGCGACCGTGGTTGGCGTCGGAGGGCGACCGTGGTCCTGAGAGATCAGGTCTGCATCCGATGGTAGTGGCAATGGAACTGTGTATGAGAGGGTCAGCAAAGTGGAAAACCAATGTTGCTGAGGCCATGCTGGAGCTATGAGTACGACTCACAGATCCTGTGCTGCAGCATAAGACTCCAGAGTAGATGGTACTAGGATAGTCTCCTGTACCGTTAACTAAATGGAGCCACTTCAGGGGCTGGTCTCAATGATGCCAGTGCTGATGCCAGAGTTGACGGTCCCTCCTGAGCAAATGATTGCCTCAGAAACCTCCTCAGCCCCCGGGGGAGGGATAGCTCAGTAGTTTGAGCATTGGCCTGCTAAACCCAGGGTTGTGAGTTCAATCCTTGAGGGGGCAACTTGGGGCAAAAATCTGTCTGGGGATTGGTCCTGCTTTGAGCAGGGGGTTGGACTAGATGACCTCCTGAGGTCCCTTCCAACCCTGATAGTCTATGATTCATGCACACTCTGGTATCCTTGTCCACATTCTTGCTGGATCTTGATCTATTGGAACTAATCCCTTAGATGCCATCTTTCAGTGCCTCTTCCTCTGTAGCGGGGAGGGTGACCAGCCCTGAGGATCAGTCAAAAACCAGAGGAGCACTTCTGATGGACATTGATGTGCTCAGTACCTTCTCTGAGTGGAAAGTCTCCAAGGGGAAATGCAGGACCATCTCCAGCAGAAGAAACTTAAGCCCAGCCTTCCTTTCTTGGTTCTTGGCTTAAAGTTATTGAAAATTTGACACCAATACCTGACATGAATCTCCCTGCGACACTTCAGGCAGCTGGAGTGCAGGTCACTCACTGACACTGGCTTCTTGCAGGAATGGCAGGGATTGAAACCCAGAGACCAAGGCATTCCCCATCACAAGTACCCAGCAACAGGAACTGAAGTGTTTAAAAACACTTTAAAATAAATTTATTTCTATAACTAACAAACAGTCTAAGGCATTAAAACTTCTGAAACAAGTACCAACTATCTACAAATATGGGGGGGAGGGGAGAGAAATATTTCAATAGCTAGATCACATGTTCCAGCCACCATCACAGGCAGTAAGAAGGAACTGAGGGAGGGCAAGGGTCGGCTCTGCCCTTCATACCTTCAAGCTATGGCGCAAGGCAGCAGAGGGGGCATGTGCCACCCTGACAGGTACCACTCAGGGAAAAATCTCCCACAGCTGTGCACTAGGCATGCTCACACCTGAAATGGAATGGACATGTGCAATCACTCGAATAACTAAATTACCAGACCTGACCCCCGCACTAACCCATTTATCAACCAACCTTGACATTTTAGCTTCCATTTCTCATCTTGAACAGGAGTATAGATAGCAATTATAAATTAAAATACCCAGTGTAGTAGAAAAACTATCATATACCTTATATCAATGACACTGATGTGGTAGGAAGGGAGGATAGAAATTTGTGCAGTGCCTATTATTACAATATATAGATTGCAATACAAACCTGGGAAATGAGCAATGAGCATTTTATCTTTATCTTGCATAACATGCAGAGAATATACTGTATATGTATTTAACAAACAGTTTTATTTCCCATCCTCCACCTTAACTTTCAGAGCATTCCTTGTACTTGGGCGATGGAGAAGTAAAACATGAAAAAAATGTTAAAAGCTAAAAGGTCATTTATAGCCGCTGCACAATGTACATCTGTACAGAGATGTACAAGTTCAACAGAAACAGAAAATATTCCCTATCCTTTGACCTTTATTACACAGGCTCAGCCAACTGAGGAGTGGGAGATAAGGAAGCTTAGTCACAATTGAATTAAGATCCCTTCGATGGTGGTTCTCACAGGCATAGTCTCCCGCCATGCTGGGTGAATGTACAGTCTTTTCATCCTCACAGCATAAAAATCAAAATCATCTTACCACTTACAGCCAGGTTCATATCATGGTGTAATTTTAAGCAAATAGGCAGCTAGGACAATGGCTCTCAACCTTTCCAGAATACTGTACACCTTTCAGGAGTCTGATTTGTCTTGCGTACCCCAAGTTTCACTTCACTTAAAAACTACTTGCTTACAAAATCAGACATAAAAATACAAAAGTGTCACAGCACACTGTTACTGAACAATTGCTTACTTTCTCATTTTTACCATATAATTATAAATCAATTTAAATATAAATATTGTACTTACATTTCAGTGTATAATATATAAAGCAGTATAAACAAGCCATGGTATGTATGAAATTTTAGTTTGTACCGACTTCGCTAGTGCTTTTTATGCAGCCTGTTGTAAAACTAGGAAAATATCTAGATGAGCTGATGTACCCCCATGGAAGACCTCTGCATACTCCCAGGGGTACGCGTCTCCCTGGTTGAGAACCACTGATCTAAGACACCAATTACATCCAGTGTAAGCTTTGCTCTTTCTGAGACCCCAGATCATTTGAAATTGCACTAGGGAAACATATTTTGGGACCAAATATGGTTTCAAGATCGTTAATGTAATTGAAACATCTAAAGTCAAAATCCTCTGAATAGGTGGCACTTCAGATTACTGAGCAAGCATCTCCTAGCTAGAGTGACAGCAACCAATTTCTATTTTTCTCTTAACAAGCGAGAGACAAAGCACTGATCAGAATCAGTTATAAAAATCAAGAAGGAACTCACCAGCAAGTGTGTAATCCATATCAAAACCAAAGCACTTTATCTTTTCCATTGCTAAACTTCTGTTCACAAAGACCCTGTAAAGAAGAGAGGAAATAAATCCATAGGGATAAGCATTTCTGGAATAAAATTATTTGGGAGTAAACTTATTTCTCTTATTATCAAGTGACGTGATCTAACATACCCAGACTATCCTAAATATGTAAAAATCAGAACTTACCTGAAAAATGAATGCACAGATCAGCTTTACCTGTCAGTATGCTTCCAACAAAGCCATGATTTTTCATGGTTATTCTCAAAATTAGTGTGTGTATAAACATACACACACCCTGGTACAAGTCCTGTAAAAATTCCTAAACACAGGAATGCAAGATCTCTTGAACCCAGGCTCACATACAAGAGGAAACTGGATGGGGAGGAATGATGAAGTTTGCCTGATTAAAATAAAATATGACAGAGAGGCAAGAAGAGAGGGAATGAGATTAGCAGTTTCCTGGATAAACATTTACTATTTGAGCCCTGTTTTGAATGAATCTGAAAACTCAAGGAAAATTTAAAATGATCTCTCACCAAAATCTGACCAATACTATTATTAATCACTTAATATAACACCACAAAACACACAGTAAAATACATTCCCACCCTGAAGAGCATAGGGGAAGTTTTTACATTATTTGTAACAGTGTTATTTTCCAGTTTTTATTGTCATCAAAATCTTGCTGCAGTGAGAATCTGTTCTATATATTGTTCTGATACTTTGATTTCAATGCACTGCATTCATTTAATCCAAAACAAACAACAAACGAAAAACAAACAAACCCAAGATAAAGAAATAGGTCAGAAAACAAAAGAAACTGCATTCTGCTTCAGCTATTACATTAACTAATCCAGTTAAATTTCCCACATAATTTCCACCGTGTAACTGATCTCTCGTTCCTCCTGATTTCTAGGCAGGGTTGGTCTCATCTGAGAACTAAAAATCAGAGTTACAAACAGCAAAGCCAAGGATTCCACTGTAGGGAGGAATCTCAGCTTGTCGTCAACAAGGCTGATGTTGGCCAGAAATTCCAAGTATTGCTAGAGATATCATGCCAAGAAAAAAAAACTTGCCTAGAAATGTTTGAGAAAGGGTAAGTAATAGTACCCAAGCATTCGGCTGCACTCTGGACCCAGTAAGGTTTTGTCTGGATACAAGCACACTGCCCTCAGCAGGATGCCAACATAATTAGCCTTCTCTGAGGCTAATTCAGAAACACTTCTTTGTGAAGGTAATGTAATGGGGAGAAGGATACCATAAACAATGACAACGGTAAGTGCAAAAACAAATAGACACCAATTCCATGAAGCTTCTAGTTTCAGAAAATCCTGAGATTCTTCTTTAGACTTATGGCAGCCTACATAACATGCCAGTTTAACTGTGTGTCAATCTACTGAAGCTAAAATTTAAACAGCAAAATGTCAAGCTCAAACCACCATCCTTCAATGCCAGCAGCCTTACCTCATCTCTCATAGATGTTCTTCTTGCAAAATGTGTAGCCGTCTGATTCATCTACTCATCTGAATCACATTACGCAAGTCCTTAAAGGCTTCTCTAGTACAAATGCAATTTTGCTTGAATCTGATTTTACTTTAGTTTAGAACATCATTATGTCTGAACCAAGCCCTAAGATACCGTATGTCTTCTTGAATAGTGCTAGGAAAAACACATCTGTGGCTAACTTAACTAGTTATTGGATATCATTGTTGTTCCACATAGATCCACTTGGAATAGAGTTTCTTTGGCACTAGTATACTTTATCCCTAACCTTCCATGCTCGCTCTGGGACTCACAGTTTCCTGGCAAACTGCCCACCTCTGACAATGAGGCATGTAATGGGACTGAGGAGTTAACAATGACAATCTTTGCTGACAGATGTATGTAATATCTAAACGATGATATATTCAGTAAAAAGCCTGTGAATAAGTATAGAAATCACTCTTGAAAATATCAGAGGAGATCCTAAACCACTCAAGCTTCACTCTTGAAATAAAGAAATCAGCTCTCTGGGCTGTGGTGAGACAAAGTGTCTGAATCAGCAGCATGGGTGTTTTTTAAAAAGAAGTTTAGATATCTCAGATTTAGAACAGGCCAATGCTAGACACTACATGAAGAAAGAAGCCTTTGTGTGAAGGAGATGCTACGTTCTATTGCTTCTGATACCAAGAAATGCTTCTAAATATCTAATTCAAGTACACTGGTAAGCAGAAAATATTTCTGATCGGAAGTTTGTTCAGTTTGCTTTCTAAACAAGGAGGAAGAGATGTGTAGAAGGGATAACACATTTCTGGGAAAACTTAGAAATAGTTTTTGCCACAGCGTGACTGGCCCTGCAAGAGCTGAATTGGGCCAGGTGGGCCCAATCAGCTAATTAGGCTTCAAACAGGGGAGCTTTAGCCTGGAGGCAGCTCGTTAGAGAGAAGCTCAACTGCGAGGGACAGGCAGGGTTTCTACGAAAGACAAGAAAACGGGAAGAAGAGGGGACTGCAAGGAAACAGTCTGTGGTCACTCTCTGTGAAGAGGGAGGTGTGTTTGGGGGACTGCAGAGCTGAGTTGCCCGAAGTTACTCCCTGGAATGAAGGAGTGAGGAGACTGGCAAACCCAGAGGGGTGCGGAGGGCATAGGTGTGGAAGCAGCTCAGGGAAATGTAGCAAGGTGCAGGGAATGGACCTGGGCTGCTGTGTAGAGGGTCGCTGACCAGAACCCAGAGTAGCAGCGGGCCCAGGTTCCTGCCAGCCACTGCAGGAGAGGCACCATGAGAAAGTGAAGCAAAAGACTGCCTGAGACACCTGGAGAGCAGGAACTTTGATACCTCCGTTCCTGGAAGGGGAAACCACAATAGTGACTTGGCCGGAGAGCTGAGTCACAGAGAATGCTGTGGCTCCTGAGAGCGAGAGAGGGGCAGCAGAGGAGAAACTGGACGGGTGTAATGACAGCTGGAAGACGCGTCAGCCTCCCATGGTGCCATCCCATGGTGAGTGGAGCAACCCCATCACACCAAGTAATAGGGCTTGATTTTGTACATTCTTTGAGCCTCACGCCCTGGAGGAGAGTTTGCCTGCAGAGAAAGAGGACTGAATGTCTGCCACATTGAAGAGGAGGGAAGGGTTATGAAGGAAAATTAGAAGAGCCTCACAATTCTGAAGAGGGTTTCAATTATGGTTACAATGGAATTGACCAGAAATGATGGAAAGTTCCTTTCAGCCTTCAACATTCTTTTCATTAATCTGCTTAAGAATGCTCAACAAAATACTAACAAACAGCACAGTGGGTTTAAAATAAAACCTCATGTTGGTACTGGAGATAAAGCATGGTTTTTCTAGCTGCAATTACCAACATTGGCCAGGAAACCAGAATTAATAACTCTATTCTTGTGAAAGCCACTAGTGACCTTTAATGACTACAAATGTTCAAGACCTTCATTTTAAATCCCAATTAAAACATAACATCTACCATTCATGGTGCTCACCTTAATACCATAGAATCATAGGACTGGAAGGGACCTCCAGAGGTCTTCTAGTCTAGTCCCCTGCACTCATGGCAGGACTAAGTATTATCTACCATCCCTGACAGGTGTTTGTCTAACCTGCTCTTAAAAATCCCCAATGATGGAGATTCCACAACCTCCCTAGGCAATTTATTCCAGTGCTTAACTATCCTAACAGTTAGGAAGTTTTTCCTAATGTCCAACCTAAACCGCCCTTGCTGCAATTTAAGCCCATTGCTTCTTGTCCTATCCTCAGAGGTTAAGAAGAACAATTTTTCTCCCCCTTCCTGGTAACCACCTTTTATGTACTTGAAAACTTATGTCCCCTCTCAGTCTTCTCATTTCCAGACTAAACCAACCCAATTTTTTCAATCTTCCCTCATAGGTCATGTTTTCTAGACCTTTAATCATTTTTGTTGCTCTTCTCTGGACTTTGTCCACATCTTTCCTGAAATGTGGCGCCCAGAACTGGACACAATACTCCAGTTGAGGCCTAATCAGCCCAGAGTAGAGTGGAAGAATTATTTCTCGCATCTTGCTTACAACCCTCCCGCTAATACATCCCAGAATGATGTTTGCTTTTTTTGCAACAATGTTACACTGTTCACTCATGTTTAGCCTGTGGTCCACTATGACTCCCAGATCCCTTTCCACAGTACTCCTTCCTAGGTAGTCATTTCCCATTTTGTATGTGCGCAACTGATTGTTCCTTCCTAAGTGGAAGTATTTTGCATTTGTCCTTATTGAATTTCATCCAATTTACTTCAGACCATTTCTCCAGTTTGTCCAGATCAATTTGAATTTTAATCCTATCCTCCAAAGCGCTTGCAACCCCTCCCAGCTTGGTATCATCCACAAACTTTATAAGTGTACTCTCTATGCCATTATCTAAATCACTGATGAAGATATTGAACAGAACTGGACACATAACTGATCCCTGCGGGACCCCACTCGTTATGCCCTTCCAGCATGACTGCGAACCACTGATAACTACTCTCGGGGAATGGTTTTCCAACCAGTTATGCACCCACCTTATAGTAGCTCTGTGATAAATAAAGTGGGGGGTGGAGGTAGCTCCCTTTGATGTACACCCAGCCAGCCAGTTAGCTGTAAAATCCCTCTTGGTAGCTGTTCTTCCCTTGCTTTACCTGAAAAGGGTTAAAAAGTCCCCCAGGTAAAGAAAAAAAAGTGGGCACCTGACCAAAAAGAGCCAATGGAAAGGTAGAACTTTTTAAAATTGGGAAAGAAACTTTGCCTTTGTCTTTTGTTCTCTGGTCTGGAGGGTCAGAGCAGCCATGCTATAAGCAGCTAAGCCAGGTATGATTATAAGTCATCAGATCATGCCTAGAACTACTTATCTGACTCCAAATGTGTAAGTAGATCAGAATGTTTAGACGTGATTAGGGTTATTTCTTTTATTTCTTATGGGCTTGTGGACTCCTCTGCGCTAACCCCAGATGCTTTTGTTTGCTTGTAACCTTTAAGCTGAACCCCCAAGAAAGCTATTTTGGGTGCTTGATTTTTGGAATTGCTCTTTTAAAATCTAGCAAAAGCCTAAGTTCCAAATGTATTTTCTTAGTTTTTGTTTCTAATAATAAAATTTAACTTTTTTAAGAACAGGATCGGATTTTTGGTGTCTTAAGAGGTTTGTGCATGTTGTTTAATTAGCCGGTAGCCACAGCTAATTTCCTTTGTTTTCTTTCTCAGCTCTTCCGGGGGGGTGGGAGTGAAAGGGCTTGAGGGTATTCCACAGGGAGGAATTCCCAATTGCTCCTTCCTGGGTTCAAAGGGTTTTTTGTTGTTGTTGTTGTTTTTTGCATTTGGGTGGTGGCAGCGTTTACCAAGCCACAGTCGGAGGAAAAGCTGTAACCTTGGGAGTTTAATAGAAACCTGGAGTGGCAAGTATTAATTTTTAAAATCCTTGAGGGCCCCACTTCTGCACTCAAGAGTGACAGAGTTGGGAATCAGCCTTAACAATTTCCATCTAGGTTGCATTTCCATGGTTTGTTTATGAGAAGGTCATGCGAGATAGTATCAAAAGCTTTACTAAAGTCAAGATTTACCACGTATACCGCTTCCCCCCATCCACAAGGCTGGTTACCCTGTGAAAGAAAGTTATTAGATTGGTTTGACACGATTTGTTCTTGACAAATCCAGGCTGACTGTTACTTATCACCTTATTATCTTCTAGATGTTTGCAAATTGATTGTTTTATTATTTGCTCCATTATCTTTCCGGGTACAGAAGTTAAGCTGACTGGTCTGTAATTCCCCGGGTTGTCCTTATTTCCCTTTTTATAGATTGGCATTATATTTGCCTTTTTCCAGTCTTCTGGAATCTCTCCCATCTTCCATGACTTTTCAAAGATAATCGCTAATGGCTCAGATATCTCCTCAACCAGCTCCTTGAGTATTCTAGGTTGCATTTCATCAGGCCCCGGTGGCCCATGCTGGGTACATATCCGTTCAGGGCCCAATCCTATGAACGTTTACTATCAAAAGTAGCTCTTATCACTTTAAATAGTCCTATTTCTATTCAAAGGGACTACTCAAAGTAGTAAGCATCTGCAGTATCCAGAACCTACAGAGAAAAGTCCTACCCACTGAATCATCTCCACCATTTCCTGCAATCCCTAGAGGTTGCTGACCAGGCTCAAGCCCTTCACTTGAGCAATCTGTTGAGATCACAGTCCAAGGAGTCATGGCTGATGAAGAAAGACCAGCTTCAGCTTCAAGAATATTGACCAAATACGCTTACTGGTTAAAAAAATAGATTTCAAAATCTTCCCATGGGATACCGTCTGGAGAGACGGGATAAACGCACCTTTGATCTAAAAGCTGTACAGCAGCTGCAGAGAGACAGTTCTTTTCATCCCAAAATACATGAGCAGAATGATCCTTTGATCTCTGAAGAGAAGGGAGCATTGACATATTTTCTAAATATTCCTTTGAAGCTAGGTAAATAGGGTATCAAAGAAGTTCTGGGAGTGTAAATACAGAAAGCATGTGTATTGTTAACAGGACTGCCTAAAACAGCAGTTTTCAAACTTTGGGCTCAGCCCCCCTTTGAGTTACAATTTTTGGTTGTGTCCCCGCACAACCCAGACAAAAATAAACACCATAACTGCCCCTCCCACTTTGGATTGTCAGCATGGGGGAAGGCGCGTGCAACAGTCTCTGGGGGCAGCGGATGTTGACACTGACCCACAGGCTGGATGGCCTGCTGAGGTGAGTCAGGGGATGGAAATGGGGCTGCCCCCCCGAATGCTTCTCCGTGCCCCCATAGGGGAACACCCCCCACAGTTTGAAACCCTCTGGCTTAAACAGTCAAGAGGTAAGTCTGAAAATAAACTCACTGAAAACTTTTTCATGCCAAGAGATCTGAGGTTGTAACGAACACCTTTCTTCTTGCTCAAATCAGACACAAAATCTTGATTTCACCTCCATTGATTTTGGCCTTTTCCATTAAGCAAATGATGGGTTTTTTTTAACCAGAGCACTGGTGTTAAAAATCAATAAGATATGGAAGTGTAATAACACTGGGTAACAAAACAAATCAGATCATACTCACAGCATAAAAACACCTTCTGTACCAGAGCAGCAACAACTGAAAATCATTCTCTGAGTTGACTTGGAGGGGTTATTTTTATTGACTCCCTAGCTCCACCTCTCCACTCTAGGAGTGCATTTTCATCAACATAACACTCTTGTCTTACTTCTTTCCTTTCCCCAGGGACATTACTGTGAAGGTTTTCTGTAGTTTTGCATGCCCTGAAGGGAGTAGCCAAATGCGCCCACCTGTTTTATAGGATGATGGTGTCCCCATCACTTTAAATAGCCCCCAGTCTTCAATGTTCTCCTTTTAAAGGATATTAACATGAGGAGCTTATCTGTCTTTCGCTGTAATAAGATAGCAGCAATAGAGAAGATGATGATTGGAACTGAGCTCCCTTCAACTACTGTTTCCACTTTCTTCTCAAATGCACAGCTTCCTCGTGTGATGGAAGGTCTAATAGTCAAGGCCACCTTTTCTGGTGATACATTGAGGTGTCAAGGAACGGAAAGGAGAGAGGAAATTAAATGCACTTAACCCTTCTTTATACACATTAAAGTGTTTACTTCTACTAGATGACTGTACAGAATCAGCTAATTGCCCTGATCCTCTTGAGAACGGTAGGTCATTTGCCAGAGCACAAAGACATAAGGGCCCTGCAAGTCCTGGAACAGCACTTAACTGGAGACCACCATGTGAGCTACTTGGTTTCTGAGCTATGAGTGTTTGAAAGATGGGCCACAGCAGAGAAGAAACTGAAGCCTATAACTGTTTAAGGCAACAGACTGGGAAAAGCTTGGCTAGCTTAGAAAAGGGGGCTCAAAATGAGCTAGAGGCTGTTGTAAAAAACAAAAGGGAAAAATTGCTAGCCAGAAAACACAGGAGGGGCAAATTTACCCTCAAGTTTTGTTACAGTAGAATATCCTTTAACACAGTGACCGTACTGCTTGTTTCCCTTTTAAGCTCTAAGATTTACCCTGGGTAACAGAAAAATACACTACATAGTAGGAGGGAAAGGAAGCACTGTACGTGAAGGTGAATCTATAATGACATGACTTTCATCACAGCTGCAATTCGCTGTGCTGTAAACGATTACAAAAGAGGTGACCTTGTTTTTGCAACAAATTAATGATTTTTGAGTAACGTGTCTGAATACAAACTCTCATATCATAATAGAAGAGAAGATCTGCTTACTAGAGAGGAAATTCAGAATTGGCCTCATTACACTAGAAAAGGAATGCCTAGACAACTAAGAAGAATCCTGTTTATTTTGTTTAACCAAAAGCTCTGAAGCAATCATGAAATAAACATGCAGCATTCCTGTACCATGACCACTGAAATATACATGTATTGCACAACTGAGAAGGGAACTTGGCATGTCTTCCAATGCCTAGGAGCAACAGAAGAGAATTAACACAGTGGGGGCAGGGAGGTAGTCTACTTGCATAACCTTGTTTTTAAACCATGTCAGAAAATGAGCAAAGTGAAGGATAGATATTCTTTTTAAGCAATGTTTATTTAAAGTAGTGCCTTTTACTGGGATTACACTTGTGGCGAGTGGTGGGAGGGGGGCATATTTTACATTTCTACTTTAAAGAAAGACTGTAGTGATTAGTTTTGGCTCAACCCATCCCAGAAACAGGGGCTAGCCAGAAAATTTGGATCTGGATTTCAATTTCCTCAAAGTTTGGGGGTTTGGATACATCTTTATTTTAAATACAAATATCTTCAATGATCAGCAGAAGTGGCAAGAAAAGTTAAGGAGAGACAAGCAGCAGCTGAATGGATTTGTCTTTTCCAGTGTATCAAGTCTAACAGCCTCCCCCTCCCTGGCTTAAAAGGGGTGACGACACTGATAAAATTAGTGCCTGCTGTACCATTGCTTTCTGTGACCTTGGTGTGCTTTTACTGCTGGAAAGCTAGTCCCCTGGCATACTGTGGCTGGTGGAGACATAGAAATGATGCATGCGGCTGTCAGAAATTACCAAATAGCATTCTGTCTCAGCAAAAACAGCGACTTCCAGAAGCTACAGTGAAACTAGATTAACCTGTGACTGAGGTCAGACATATTTAATGGAAATATGAAGGTTCCCTGAAAACATTTGTGAGACACCAGCCTGTCTTTTCTTTGGCATGCTGGATGCCTTGGCACCTGCCTTAAAAGGGTTAATGCAAAACTTTAAAACTACTAATGTCAGTGGAGAGACAAAGTGGGTGAGGTAATATCCTTTATTGGACCAACGTCTGTTGGTGACAGAGAGAAGCTTTCAAGATTACACAGAGCCCTTCTTCAGCTCTGTGTAAGCTTGAAAGCTTGTGTCTCGCACCAACAGAATTTGGTCCAATAAAGGATATTACCTCACCCCACCTTGCCTCTCTAATATCCTGGGACCACCATGGCTACAACAACACTGCATAAAATCAGTGCAGTCATATTGGGTTTTGCTGACTCTTGTCCCTTTTGGCAGGTATTGACCATTCCACACATTAAGTAACTTATTTTCTTACATTTAACTTTTTTCTTTTGGCACACTTAAATTAGCAGAGTTCTATTTTACTCCATCTTCAAACGAACAAAGCCTTTATAACTGGTTTCCATGTTTTTAATCATTTCTTCTGGAGATGGTGTTTGGACTTGGGTCAGGTTTAGTGGAGGTAAGGGGTCAGATACGGGGCTGATGAAAGAGTCAAACTGGACAATACCAAAATCTCACAAACTGTTCTCTCAACATTTCCAATATCCGAGTTTGAAATCTCAGAGGACTGACTGTTGTTGCAAACTGGAAAATTGGATCCCACTTGAATCCAAACCCTGGTAGGTTATAGCAGGGGCAAGGTTAAGAGCCAGAAATATGAATATGAACTCTTTCCTCTGAAATTCAAAGGAATTCAGAGTCAAGATTCTAGTTTTGCCCATTTTTATTCCCATTGTTTCGGTTTTCTTCCCAAGTGACAGCAAGATGCTGAGCAGCTCACATATGGATCAAATCCCAAAATAACATCCATCTGCTCCATGGAACTATTAAAGCTGGGCATCATGGAACATTTTCAAATTGAGTTTCTTTATTATTATTAATTTGGCAGTTGCACTGTTTTGTCATATTAATATGATATACTACTTTCTAGTTGAGGATCTCAAAGTGTGTTACCAGCATAAATTATTTAGTTCAGTGGTTTTTCAATCTTTTGTCATTTGTGGACACCAAAAATTTTTTGAATGGAGGTGGGGACCCCTTTGGAAATCTTAGATATAGTTTGTGGACCCCTAGGGGTCTGCAGACCACAGGATAAGAACCACTGATTTAACTCATACGACTTCTGTGAGATATTATACAGGTAAACTGAGGCAAAGAACTATGAAGTGATTTGTCTAAGATCATATTGTAAGTCAGTGGCAGAAATGGGATGTAGAATTCCGAAATCTTGACTGCCAGTTCCCAGCCCTAACCACTAACTTAAAATAAACCAACTATACTCTGGCTGACAACTTTCAAAACACATGACAACCCAGTGTGAGTCAAAATGGCAGAAGATATTGAACTCCCAACCTCTGTATTTCTAATGAAAGAGCCACCTCAGTCTTACTGCCCAGGTAAACCACAGCCAAAAATTACATAAAATAAAACAGTAGCAAATACCTGACTGCTGTTTCTTGGTAACTGTCACTGACAAGAGTGGATGAAACCCCAATTTTTTCCATTATTCAACTTCAGCCAGTTGCGGACGTTGTTGAAAACTCCAAAGAACTATATGTGGAAATCCAGCAGTGTTCGCTCCAAGTTTAAAAAAAAAAAAAAGACACTAGGGCAATTTGGTGGCTCATAGTCAATCTAGTTCTTGTCTAATTGCAATCATGCTAAATGATAGTACTCATACAGAGGGACTGGCCAAGAGGTTATCCTCAACCTGGATAGGTCACCAAATACTGGATAGGGGAGGAGGCCTTAAATGTGCACACATTGAAAAAGAGCTTCCTGATATCGACACATCAATTTTATTTTCATATTCAAACTTATGGTACCAATACCAGCTTACAGTAATGCAGTGTCTTCTTACCAATAACCTCAGTCAGAAGTTAGATGTAATTCTGTCTCTATGTTAATTCATCTTAAGGCATCGCTTATTAACAGGCTCCCACAACATTATATAACAAGGCTTGTAATTGATATTAACACTAACAAAGGTGTTCCATTTAAAGCTGCACACAGTAAGAAAACCTTTATTCTGAAGATGAAAAGCCACAATCTATCCTCCACTATTGGCTTTGATAGACTTTTATGAGTGCTGAGAATGAGGGAGTACCTGATGTCTTAACCTTGGTCCACACGCGGCAGGCAGGCTGCCCCGTCGACTCTGCGGTACTCCTCTCGCCGAGCTGGAGTACCGCAGTCGACGGCAAGCACTTCCGGGTTCGACTTATCGCGTCCAGACTAGACGCGATAAGTCGAACCCAGAACTTCGATTTCCAGCCGTCGAACTAGCTGGTAAGTGTAGCCAAGGCCTAAGATACAACCATCTACGAAACTAAAGCTAACATTTCATGCAGATTCCTCATATTTTGGCTAAGACTCAGAGGTTTTTGTGGGAGGTTATTTTCCTTCAGGTTCCTTTAGAGTTTAATGTTTTCAAGCTTTTCTCAGTGTACTCTGTAAAAATTATGTGGTAACGTCATCCAGAGGATTGTAATTCCTTGAACAGCTGTACAAATCAATGTAATAACTAAGCAAACTTTTCTGGGGGGGAGGGATGGTAGAGGGGAGCCAACTTTGATTTTTGAGCATTTTTGAGCATTCTTGTCTGTGGAATTTAGGCCCACCATCTTCTAGTCATCAGGCTCTGAGTCATATATACTGCACCAATTAAACCCGTCTCAAGAGTGGAATTTCTGTCAATAATGTTAAATATTATCAACCAGAGTGATATAACCCAAAAAGTGCAGCATCTGAAATAGTTGATTCCAAATGTCATGGTAAGATATAATTTTAAAGGGACACCTTCAAGTTACAATGAAAATGTAGGCTTCATTTTAAAAACTAATTTTTACAAAGTCCAATATTAATAAAAAAATCATTTTTACGTCAATGATTTTGTTTGAGTTGGAATGTTTGCAACTCAAATATTGCAGCTTCATCCTAGTGCGTGAGAACCAGAAAGTGTACCTAATCTATTTCTTTTGTCCAAGATGGATGAAATACATGAAGTAAACAAACAATGTAAGTGGTGATATGCAAATTTGATTTTTAACATTCTTTCAGCTTTAATAAAATCAGGTATTATTAGTAACAGGTAAAGAAACAGAGTTTTTGTTGTTGTTGTTTTTTTACGAGTGTACTTTTAACCCAATATGGAGTCTTCATGCTGTATCAAAACTTAATGTCAGTTATCATACTGAGCTCCAAGTTGGCAGGCTTGTCACATTTATAGTATTGCCAACCTCAAACATTCAAAAATCATAAGTCAGGCCCCCAAAAAATCAGGAGATCAGTTAAAAATAATAAAATTTTAAAAAATAATAAATCTGAGATTCTTTTTATTTTTCTTCTTGTGTTCTATCTTTTAGTATTCATGTTTTCAAGCTTTTCTTTGCAAGAATGGGGACTAGAAACTTACTTTAAAAAAAAAAAGAAAGAAGGAATCTCAGCTTTCTAGCTGTCACATCTCTCCAGCAACTGGGTCTTCACAACAAACAACAAATATCACAATATTCCCAATAAAATTGTGAGATTTGCTACAATGCATTTAAAAAGGATTCATACTTTATTCTTGATATTTATCTTTTAGGAAATTGCCAATAGCGCAGATGTTTTTCAAGAGTCAAAAGCAAAGTAGGTCAATGCCAAAATAATTTTAAACAGCTGGAAGTGACAATGGCAGCAACAACACAGCAAACAATTGTGATAAACACACTTCACTTATACAGTACAAACAAACCACCAGAAAAATATACACTAAAGTCAATGGGTGAAATCCGGGCCCCACTGAAGCCAATGTCAAAACTCCCAGTGACTTCAACAGGCCAGGATTTCACCCCATGAAGTTATGCAGATACAAACCTGGTGAAAAGGAGCACCAGGCCCTAGAGCTATATTTGCACCATCATGATTTAGTTACATTTATTAGAAGTTTGATTATGATATAGTGATTTCCTACTGTCCATAGGCACCCCAGAAGAGACTCCCTCACACCTTCACCTACCAGCTTGCACAGGGAGTCCTAACTAAATTCTAATGCCTCCACCTCAGCCAGACACCAAAATATATTTAATGGTAAAACGCAACGTTTCAGAAATTCACCTTGGGCGTCGTGATTTTGCCTTTATATGTCTCACCTAGCAAACTTTGCCTATCATAGCACACGAAGGTATTTTCCTCCATTTAGAGAATCAAAGATGTATAACCTGTAAAACACTTTCTAGGAAGTAACACCCTACATAAATCACAAGTGCAATATGATATTCAGGTGTAAAATATCAATTGGGAAACTTGGTATTTGCATTTCCTTTATCAGACCTATATCTCCCTCCAAGACACTGTCAAAACATTTGTTTTATTTTCAAATTCTGATTCTTTTACTAGAATTTTAAAAACCCAACTGATTTCAGTCGTGCAAAAGGAGTACATATAGTCTCTTTGAATATGATAAAATAATTACATGACTTATTAAAATTACAGTTAAAACTTTTACACATCTCCCTCAAACAACAAAATTTGTCACAGTCATTACATTTTAAAAAAAAAACCTGTAATTCCCTAGCTATCCAGTTAAGTCTTTTATTAGCACACAGAACGCATCGTCCTCTAGAAAGGAAGGATGAGTTTGAGGTCAAGGCATTGAACTGTGCCCCAGAAGAGCAGGATTCAATTCTTAGCTCTGCCAGACGTCCAGTGTGATCTTGGGAAAGTCACCTAATCTCTCTGTGCCTCAGTTCCCCATCTGCAAAACGGGGGTAATATTTCCTTTATTTCATTGTCTTGTTTAGTTAGAGTGTAAACTCCTCGGGGCAGAGGCTGTCTCTTACAATGTTTGTAAAGTGTCTACCAGAATGTGTCTACCTGATCTGGGTCTGGGCTTCTAGGTGTTACTGTAACAAGGATACTAATATTATAAAATGTAATACTAAAACAAATAACCTCTGTTTTTGTATTTCACTTCCCCCATACTTATATTTATATGTCTAAATAGTGTCTACTCTTTCCCACTTTGTATTGGAATAATATGGAAGAATTGGAACAATTACTATGACATTTTTACTATTGGGCATTTATCAACTTGAAAAAAATGAATGATAATTTCCATTGTAAAATTTGGCCTGAGATTAACCTTTCCACTGCAGTACTGAGGGTTTACCACTTGTATCTCAACTGTTTAATCTGTAAATTCCTGCAGGTAGGAATCATGTTGACTTATATGTTGTATACCAATGAGCATTCTATTGGTGCTCAGTAAATAACTCCAGAATGGGTGAGGGGAAGTAATTTTCAAGTCTCTGCCAGTGAACAAAATGCAATCAGAAATTTGTTTTACATTTTATTTCCCTAACCCTACAAAATATGGGCACAGTTTACATTACGTGAAAAACATACCGGTGATAGGCTTCCCGACGGTACTTTTTCAGAGCATGCCTATCCATGTTTGCAGGAAGATCTGCTGCATTCTGGAGTCTGTCACTCCATGAGGTTGTCATTTTTAAATGATCACTTAATTCTGGAAGAGAAAAGAGAGAAATTTGCTTAACCTACAACATGTTTCACGAGAGTATTGTATAGCTGTTTCCGGATTACAAAAAGATCTTACAGTACAGTACTAAGAAAATTCGACAAGATGCCTACTGTAACTACTTGTGTTTATAGGTCAAACTTGTAAAGGAAGTGACTGGAGATGTCTACGTTCTCACATGTTTATACTTCCAGTCATATGAATCCTAGATAACACACTTTTCTCTGGATGCCATCACCAAACACAAACTAAAAATATCAGGCCCAATGTCTGCTCCAAATGTCTTTGAAATACCAATTTAACTTTATCATATATATCATCTTCCATACAAACTGCACCCCAAAATGTTTTCGCAGAGTTAAATAATGCGGTATCAGATGTAAATAATAAATATTAGCAGATGGAGAGAGAAGCTAAGACATATGGGGAAGGGAGAAAAGATGTTTTTAGCTGAGATTTCAAATGCGATGCAGAGTCAATAAAGCAGAGAGATGCAGTGTGGCTACTCCAGACGGCTGGAATTCCAGAGGTTTTCATACGTGTGTTTAGAGACAGGCCTTGTTTTTACTGCTAAAAAAAATCAGTATTTTTTACCTCAGGGTAACTAACACGCATAAACTATCACAGGGTAAAAACACACAGAAAACAGGGCACTGTAGTTTTACAGAGAGGTAAATGAGGCGAGGTCAACCCCAGGTGGGGGTCTAGTGCTGATCTTGCCTAGAAGTTTAATCTTGTGTTTATACCTTGGGATAGCTCTCACACTTCAGTTACCCCAAGGTACAAATAACACTTTTTAGCAATGAAAACAAGGCCACAGAAAAGAGGGGCACTGTGCAAGCAGAGGGAATGGGGGAGAAGAGTAGAAAGAAATGACTGTAATAATTTACACTGGTATCATTTTTCAGCTTCACTCAGGTAACATATGAGGCACATTTGCAATGTATGCAATATTAATGAGTCAAATATTAACCATCTCAACTCTCCGGTAAAGTAGGTATTTACTGCCCTCCCTTTACAGCTGGGAAGCTAACACACAGAGAAGTTAACTGACTTTCACAAGGTCACAAACAGGGGTGATTATCAGTGCTAGGTTTAGAACTCCAAGCTCTGGTTCCCACTTCTGGGCTCAAACTCCTACAACAAATCTAGATAGTTTTAAAATTGAAGAGGACAGTTTTGATGTGACAGTCTTTGTGTGTGTATCTAGATTTTATTTGATTGCCATGAAATAAACAATATAAAAATCAAACCAAGGACAATTTGGTTACAAAAATATGTCCCACACTCAGCACTGTGTGACCACTTTCCAATTACTAAAAAGCAAGATTTAACAAATGTATTTGCACCACATCCTGAACGCCGCCAGGCTTTGGCAGACAGCCTGAGGAAAGGCATTCCAGAGCTGAGAGCTCTCTACCAAGAATTCCCTGCTACACATCCAGGAGGTCAAACTCTGAGGAGCAGACAGCAAGAACATTCCAGCCAACTGCAACTTCCACAACAAAGCACACCGGGGGAAAGTGTTTCTGCAATAGCCCATTTCCAGGCCATTTAGGGCTTTATAAATAATTAACAACTTAAACTGGACCCAAAGGCAAATGGATGGCAGTGCAGAACACAGGGCATTCAATTACCAACCTGGTCTGCTTAAAAGGCAACGCACTCTGCACTAACTGAAGCTGAGTAATCCCAAGTACTGAATACTCACAGGCAGAGAGCATTGCATGTCTTGAGCTCCTAGGAACCATGGGAATAAAAATAATAAACAATAATAATAATTGCAGTAGTCCAGGAAAAGGAGACAAAAAGCAAACATGTCTGTGGAGAGAAAGGAAGGATCGCGAACTCCAGATCAGCTGATGTTTAGAAGGTGCTCTGGGACCTTAGAAGTAATGATGGATCGAATTAAGACCCCAAGACTGCAAACCATAAAGACTAAGGGCGGACATGACCTCAGCAGATGGAACAGTCACAACTCCATCAATTCCTCAAGAGGCTTCAACATACCTAACCTACCAGCAACACCTCTGTCTTTCCTGGATTAATCTTAAAGCAGCTATCTTTCGTCTATGGATTAGGACTCTGAGGGAAATAAATATGGCCACTAAGTGGTAATGATCACTCAAAAAGATCTCCTGGCCCCCGGGGCTCAGTGGAAGCAACATCATAAAGGAGAGCATTTGATTCTTTTTCCACGTGAAGGCAGTCTGAATCCATCAACCTGCCAACCATTCTGAACATTTACACTTGTCTACCTTTTCAGATGTCTCCATCACAACAGAAAGACATAAAAAACGACAGGCCACAATCAAAGTCAGAAGACTTTTTCCATTACTTTAGCCTCATCTTGTCACTTCAATTGCTGCATGCCATTTTTGTGCCATCTTGAAAAAAAGATGATGATACAGTGGAAAGGTGCATCTGAGTAGGAGTGCATTACAAAGGCCAGCAATGCCATGGTCCAACAGTTGGATAGTATCATTCCAAAAAGAATTCCGGAACACAGTGGATCCATTTGTTTCTCAGATGGTGGGAGTATTTTAATTGTTCACCTTTAATCGCATCCTTACATGAATGAGGAGCCAATGGAGTTGGTTGAGGTCCTGGGAGATGTGTCTGGTTTTGTAACAACATGTGAGAAAGCAGCCAGCATCATTCTGTGCATGTTGGAGTTTGAAAAGCTGAGATTTGGGGGGAGCTACAGAAATCAGAGCTGCAACAACCAAGGCAAAAGGAAATGAAGGCATAAAGTAGTAGAAATTTCATTAATCTAACTTTATTTAGATAACATTGCATGATAACAAATCCTACCAATGCAGCAATGTTTGATAGTCATGTAAACTCTAACAGGCACTTCACCAGGTAAGTAGGTATTGCTCATACAGCAATGTACCTGCTTTGAGATAAAATATTAGGAACACACAAAAGGCACAAGGATTGCAAATTTGTGGTCCCAATCCTGAAAGCCTTATTCACACAAACAGCCCCACCTGACTTCAATGGAACTACTCTGGTAAATTGGAGTTGTAGATTCAGATTACCTGTGTGAATAAGAGTGAAAAGATCCCACCCCAGGTTTTCATTTTTTTTTTTCTTGTCTGAACACAAGTTCCTCTTTAAATTGATGTCAAGGATAGTGACTAAAAATATGATGGGCTAAACTACTCCATCCATTTGTAAGTTACTGGGATAAATATCTATCTGAGTGGGCAGCTGGCCAGTCAAGACTTTCAACTCTGAGCAAATGAAATATGATGCATCTTTCTTTAGTTACAAATCTATTTTTGAGATTAATCATCTGTAAATAGCTCCACAAAAATTAGAAACCTTTGCCTAGATAAGATGTTTTAGAAATATCTCCCTATGATTTATTACAATTGTGGTTCCTGCTAATGCAGTTATAATCAAGCACCTTAGTGTTTCTGATACAGAGCTCATTTCGGAGAGGTATTTAAAAAAGCTTGCTGTGGAACTCTGATCCAGGCTAGCACATGACACACAAGAGTGTCTGGAGAAGAACATGGGATTTTTACACAAATTTTGAAATAAACTGATTTCCTTCTTTGTTAGATCATGCCTTATTTAGAGAATTACCCATAGAAAAGTTTTGCAAATGTTGGCAAACAGAATAGTATGCCATTGACATTCTCCCCTTCAGGGGGACTTTTACTGGCTATTTTTCTTTCCTTCATTTTTTAGCAAATGGTTAGAAATTTCTGCATCCCAGAGTAATATATATATATGTTCCAACAGTGCTCCCAGCTTTTCCTCCTTGTTTGCCAGCTTCCATCACCTCAGTTCCTTCTGCAATGCAGAGTGTGGTACGACGACATTGAATTCATCCACACTGAAGTCCTCTTTAAAGGCCCACCTCTGCTGCACTGCTTACTGTGACTCAAGGTAATATACATATTGGGTACGTCTACACACTGCAGTTACATACCGATGGCTGACCTGTGTCAAGCTGATGGGTGCTCAGGCTAAGGGGCTGTTTAATCACAGTGTAGATGCTGCAGCCTGAGCCCAAATGTCTACACCACAATTAATTAAACAGCCCCTCAGCGCGAGTCAGCTGACACAGACCAGCCACTGGTATTTAATTGCAATGTAGACATACCCAAAATGCCTATTGTTATTCCATTTTCCCTAATTTCTGTCTCTAGATTGCTAGTTCCTTAGAGCAGGAACCACTATTTTTGAATATTTGGGATGCACCTAACACAGGTGCTATTGTAAATAAATAAATAATGATATTAGGACCACTGATTATCACCTGGATCTTTCACCTCGCTGATAGTACCTATATTTTATTTTTTAAAATATGATCATAACAATTAAAAACAAACTACCTCCCAAAGAATGTTGGTTTAATAATGTCAGCAGTGACTCATGCCAATGAAAACAACAAAATCTAAAAACCGGTCTGAAACTTATTTTTACCCATTCATTTTTGCTAAACAGTAGACAGCTGACCTGCCATTTGCACTAGAAAGAACTGCATGGATAAAAAATGGAGTTCCAATCCTCAATGTAAATGTCACTGTTTTGGAAGGATTCCACTAATTCCCTTAACTCTTCATCTACACATTTCTTGGGTTTTTTGGTCTAACTGTAGGGTGCCAATTCAAATCATTCTCAGCTTATCAGCCAATAATTTTGTTTAGTGGCCAATCACAAAATCATTTCTGAAGGGCGTTTTAATTATTGCTACTTTGGGAAAAATAGAACATCAATTACTTTAAAACTCTAGCAATTTTGTGAAAGCCCACAATTTCCAAATGTAAGCAGAGAAGATTGTAAATGACCTAAACCTGAAAAAAACTGTGTAGCTCAAAAGCTCGTCTCTCTCACCAACAGAAGTTGGTCCAATAAAAGATATTCCCTCACCCACTTTTCTCTAAACCAGAACATTTTTATTTTGGTATTTTCCCTGCCTTGTGCCTTGAGTAAATTCCTCATTTTAAATCATTTTTCTCCTAGATGGCTGCCTCTTTGAGAGCATTTTTTAATTCTTTTGATGACAGCAAATAAGATCCTCTTCCTGGAACAATAATTATTTACAAGGGATACAGTTAGCATAGTCTCAACTCACGGCAATTAGTTAATGTTTTTAGATGGCTCTGAGCATGAAAAGTGCAATATAACGGTTAAGCAGTATTAACGGGCAGGAATTTGCTGTTGAATTCTTGTTCACACTAACTGCAGATGTGCATGAACTGAATTGAAAATATGCCCTGTAGTTTGCAAGTTATACTAAAAGATATAACTTGGGGGGGAGGGATAGCACAGTGGTTTGAGCATTGGCCTGCTAAACCCAGGGTTGTGAGAGGGGGGTCACTTAGGGATCTGGGGCAAAATCAGTACTTGGTCCTGCTAGTGAAGACAGGGGGCTGGACTCGATGACCTTTCAAGGTCCCTTCCAGTTCTAGGAGATGGGATATCTCCATTAATTCAATAATTCAATATGATTGGATTCATAACACTATACCTGTGCCCCATTAATTGCACTGGCTTCTCATCCATTTCTTGGTGTTATTTAAGATCTATAAGACCTATGTGGTTTGGGTCGTGTCTGCCACAGGGCCTCTCTCTCTCCCTGTGCACCACTGCAATGGCTGAGATGTTTCTGCCAACAGTCCATTGGGAGCTGGTCAAACATTTCCTGGTCATGCATTTATTTCTTATACTTTGGTTTACAGACTATAGTCTCTAGCGGGTTATTTCTGGATAGGTGTGGTAGTAGAGGGAAAAAGCTGTTTACGGGGCCTATTATGGACAGTGATTTCTGGCCAAATATCCCCTGTGTACACCGGTGCTATGATAATTGCTGCATAATTAACTATTAATTAAACAAACCAGTTTTTGTTAACTTGGATGTCTTTTCTAGACACAATGTGTAGTGACACTCTTCTGCAAAATATTATTAATTATTTGTATCACTATAGTCATGAACCAATACCCACTGTGGTAGGACTGTACAGACCCAGAACAAAAGACTGATCCTCCCTCAAAGTGCTTACAATCTAAGTGTAAGAAAAGAGACAACAGATGTAAACAGAGACAGACGGGGGAGTACAATGAAATAAGGAGACAACATTGGTGTCCTCAACCCTCAGCCTGCCCACTCCACCCCTTCCCCCAAGCCCTCACCCTTGACCCACCCCTTCCCCCCCCCTTTACTTCGCACTGCGTCCTCGCTCCTCCCCGCTCCCACCTGCCTGGGGCAATCAGCTGGCTTGCCATGTTCGGAGTTCAGGGGCCGCCTGCAAGCCGAGTCCTCACTCCTCCCCCCCCCGCCTCCAAAACACCGCAAGCCAGCTGATTGCCGCGGGCAGGAGGCAGGGAGTAGGGGGAAGGCACTGATCCGGTGGGCGGGAGGCGCTGTGGGGGGCAGGGGGGGCGTAGGGAGGCTGCCAGCTGTGGAGAAAGCAGACAGCCAAACAACGTAAGGGTGCAGCATTGCACAACTTTAAATGAATATGTTCCCTAATTGATCAGCAACGTAACAACGAAACAATATTAAGCGGGATGACTTTGAGTGAGGAGTTACTGTATTTATCATTTCTTTGGCAATGCCTAGCCAAGGATCTTTCATTAATTAAGGCTTCCAACAGTCCTGTGGAGTAGGCATGTATTATTATTATGTCCATTCACAAGACCACGCATCCTCCCTCAGATAGTTATCACATCTTCGTCTGTCTTGAAATAGGAGCCGTAAGTCCTCTGATAAGTTAATTAACATATTTTCCAGTCTCCATGGAGCTTCTGCATCTCTATAACCTCTGCAGAATTGCTGTACTGCATCATCAGTGCTGGCTTTATCATTTCCGGCGGATAAACTTATGCCTCTTACATTAACAGTACACCGGGGGTAACACTAATTTTCTGCATCAGAGGGGTAGCCGTGTTAGTCTGAATCTGTAAAAAGCAACAGAGGGTCCTGTGGCACCTTTAAGACTAACAGAAGACTAACTAATTTTCTGCTTTCTCTACCATGCGTGCACAGTCCTATCGTACATCTAGAAACAAATAATACAGGCCATACTTGCAAGATGGGAGACTCTATCCTGGGAAGCAGTGACTCTGAGAAGGCCTCGCAGGTCATGATGGCTAAGTGTGACACTGTGGCCAAAAGGATAAATATGATTCTGAGCTGTATAAACAGAGGAATATCAATTATATTTTAAATTATATTTCTTTTGTATTTGGCACTGATGCAGCCACTACTGGAATACTGTGTCTAGTTTTGGTTTCCAGAATTCAAGAAAGATGTTGATAAACTGGAGAGGGTTCAGAGAAAAACCATAAAAATGATTAAAGGATTGGAAAACATACACCGCTACCCCGATATAACGCGGTCCTTGGGAGCCAAAAAATCTTACCGTGTTATAGGTGAAACCGTGTTATATCGAACTTGCTTTGGCCTCGAGCATTTCCATTATTAATAGTCAGCAAACATGTCTGGCCCCGCCCCCCTACCCACCCCCCACCTACTTCCCGCCCCGACTGACCCCTCAGAACCCCCAACTCATCCAACCCCCTGCACTCCTTGTCCCCTGACTACCCCCTCCAGAGACCCCCCGCCCCTAACCACCCCTCCCAAGACCCCACCACTATCTAAGCCCCCCCTGCTCCTTTTCCTCTGACCACCCCCTCCAGAGACCCCCCCCGTCCCTAATCACCCCCAGGACTCCCACGCCCTATCCAACGCCCCCGTTCCCCATCCTCTGACCACCCCCTGAGACCCTCTGCCCCTTATCCAATCCCTCGGCCCCTGCCTGGCACCCTTAACACGCCACTCAGAGCAGCGTGTTGGAGCCAGACACGCTGATCTGCCAGAGCGTGCAGCCCCGCCCCCCACAGCACTGCTTTACCACGTTATATCCGAATTCGTGTTATATCAGGTCGCGTTATAGCAGAGTAGAGGTGTACCTTATAATGAAAAATGTAAGAAGCTCGATCTGTTTACCTTAACAAAGAGAAGGTTAAGGGGTGACTTGATCACAATCCATAAGTACCTACATGGGGAACAGAAATTTGATAACAGAGGGCTCTTCAGTCTACAAGACAATGGTATAATAAGATTCAATGGCTGAAAGCTGAAGCAAAACAAATTCAGACTAGAAATAAGGTGAAAATGTCTAATAATGAGGGTAATTAACCATTGGAACAACTTACCACAGGTTGTGGTGGACTCTCCATCACTGGAATTTTGTTACTCAAGATTGGATGTTTTTCTAAAGATATACTTTAGTTCAAATAGAAATAAAACAGGGAAGTGCTATGACCTGTGTTAATCAGGCTAATTGATCACAATGGTCCCTTCTGGCTTTCTAATCTATGAATAAAGGGGACTCCTGCCCTCTACAATGATACTAATTGACCACAAAACCAAGACAATGCTTTGAAGTTGTTAATACAATCTCGGTGTATGGACAAAAGGTTGCTTTTGGGGAATCTCAAAGTGCACAAAAAGCTTCCACTCATTGTAAATGAATGAGAATTGTACAATACAAGACTTAGTCAGAGCTCTCAATATTGCACCTATTCTACTCACTCCATTAAGACTCCTTCTATTAAGAGCTAATACAATCCTAGGATGCATAAACAAGGGAACCCTGAGTAAGAGTAGAGACATTATTTTACCTCTCTATGAGGCCCTGGTGTGACCACTACTGGAATAAGGTGTCCAGTTCCAGTGTCCACAACTCAAGAAGGATGTTGATAAATTGGAGAGGATTCAGAGAAGAGAATGACTAAAGGATTAGAAAACCTGTTTTACAGTGATAGACTCAAGGAGCTCAATCTATTTAGCTTTACAAAGAAAAGGTCAAGGGGTGACTTGATTACAGTTTATAAGAATCTACATGGGCAATAAATATTTGATAATAAGCTCTTCAATCTAGCAGAGAAAGGTATAACACAATCCAGTGAGTAGAAGTTGAAGCTAAACAAATTCAGACTGGAAATCAGGTGTAAATTTTTAATGATGAGAGTAATTAACCACTGGAACAATTTGCTAGGGGTTGCTGTGGATTCTCCATCACTGACTATTTTTAAAACATGACTAGAAGTTTTTCTAAAATATATGTTCTAGGCAGGGTGGATAAAAATCAAGGCTTTTTTTTTTTTAATAAAAAAATTTGATTTTATTTTATTTAAACCAGATTTTTTTGATAAAATGCTTTTTGAGGAAAAAACTTATCTAAAGATATCTTTGAGCTATAATGTATCTTAATTAAAACTATCTCATCATGGAATAGGGATTATAACTTCTAATTCTATAGTATGAGACAATATATTCATGTAATGTCTAAGAAAAGTTTTGTAAATGAGTTCCAATAGTTCATGGATTGGGGACCCAATCTTATGGGGCTCCAGGGACTTCTGTATAGATCATTTAAGTTAATCTTTCTATCTACCCAATGGGACTCAGTGCTCAGTCTAGAAAATACCATCAGAGATGCTTAGTTTTGCAGTTCTCAAACTATGGATGTGCGTCTCCAGAGATAACATGCTTGTTATAGGGTTACCATACGTCCGTTTTTTCCCAGACATGTCCAGCTTTTTGGTAATCAAACCCCCGTCCAGGGGGAATTGCCAAAAAGAAGAACATGTCCGGGAAAAATACCGGCCGGGCACTTCCCCTCCCACGGCTGCTCTGCTCCTCCCCTGACTCTTCGGCTCTGTTTAAGAGCCGAGCTGCCCAAGCGCTCCGGCTTTGGGCAGCCCCCTTGCCTCCGGACCCCAGCCGCCGGCCGGGCACTTCCCCTCCCAGGCTCCAGCTGCTCTGCTCCGGCGGCGCAGGGTCCGGAGGCAAGGGGGCTGCCCGAAGCCGGTAGTGCTCGGATACACTCCACATA